>NC_089316.1:21530553-21643053 GCF_036669915.1 Pocillopora verrucosa | reverse complement strand
TGATAATTCTTTTCTGTAAGGAAAGTGTGTAACTGTGGTTATCATGGACAATTTGTGTATTCATAAAGCTGTAAAGTTTCATTGTTCATTGTTAACGCTTTTCAGCTGTCAAGGTTTTTGCATTATCAAGTGTCTACTACATCTGATGATATGTAAACTTACACTTGTAGGCACCCTCAATGGTTTATGTGAGCAACCAAGGCATGGTGTATGGTGCTGGGGGTGCTCCCATGGGAATTCCTGTGCAAACAGCAGGTGGTGTCGTAATGGTTCCAGTATCCTCTTCAGGGGGTGTAGGAGGCCATCCTCAAACAGTTCAAATGCCAGGAGGTGGTGTAATGCAAGTAGTCACTCAGCCACAAATGTACCAAGCTCCTATATCTGGGGCTGTGAGCATGCAGCCTCAAATGATCCAGGTGCCAACATCTGGAGCTGGGGCTGTGAGCATGCAGCCCCAAATGGTCCAGGTACCAACATCTGGAGCTCAGGGAGGTCCAGCTCCAATGGTCCAGGTTCCACCAACAGGAAATCCCCAAGGACCTCCTGAGTTTGTCAGGGTCACCACTGATGGACCAGTGCCAGAAGAGAAGGTACCACTTCCTTAACTAATTGCAGGTTCCAATAGGTGAGTCCAATTAAATCCTTTGACATAACTTGTTAACTACTCCGTGAATTGTCTTTGCTGAGTTGTCTATTTTCCTTTTTTGTTGTTGGGTGTCTGGTGTAGAATCACTCCTGTTAGTACTTTTAATACTATGACTAACTTATTTGTCTCTCAAAGTGTGAAAAGCCATTTTTGAGACATCTTGCTAGATAGTCTTCTCCACAAAGTTTATTCATGTTCTTGTGTGCGTGCAGTGCTTAGAGAGAATTAGTGAAACATCACACCAGCGCACTCTTTACAGGGCTGTGGGGTGGCAATGTTTATAAAAGTGGTCATAATGGTGAGATAGAGACTTGCTCTCAAACAAGAAATTCTTTTTTTTGTAGCTCTTTGTGGAGATCAACGGACAAGCACGGATGATGATGCTCACTATTGTTTAAATGCACCACACGTGGCAAAAGTGACACATGTATTTTGAATGGTCATCTTTGAGTTATTAGACGTAGAGTGAAAAACTGGAAAGTAGATAAGATAGATTGAAATGCGGCTGTTTTGATAAAGGTGCTCAGGAAAATAGCATACAAATGCACATAACAAGCCCTAAAGGCATTGTGGGTGCTTTTCAGGCCACGGTTCCGTAACCCTTTAACTCTCAAAAGTGGTCAACATGAAACTTCTCCTTCTAATGTTTTTCATTATTCAGCAAACAGATGATGAGAATTTTCAAACTTATCAGGTAGAAGTTGTTATCTTGATCGAACAAAAAATTCTTATTACTAAGTTACAAGGAAATGTTTAACAGCTAGAGGGGAGAAATAACAATAAGATCCTGGGAGTTAAAGGGTTAAACTCAGGATTTCAGGGAAATCTGAGAAAACATCGCAGTAAGGACGAGGCATTGCAGGTTTGGTTAATTAATTAATTTATTTATCTGACTTCTAAAAATTAATATATTGCCAGATACTTAGATTACTCTTCGAGATTGTCGCGTCCTTTTTCTGACAAACTTTTTTAAAACAGCTGTTCACTGCACTGTGTTATTTATCCCCAGCTAATTGGTGAATTTTACTAGACTGTAAAACTGGTCGTAATAAAATCTGGAATGCAAAACATTTCCATGAAATAAAGGCATCTCAAAAGCATCTTATCTATTTGCTCATTACTTTTGGTGTAATTTTGTCAACGAACTGATAATAATTTTTACCGATAAAAATGAAGAATCCAGCATGCAACGTTAGCAGCATTAATAAGACAAAACACATTGTTTAATTGTTGGTATTGGGTAAAACTTTTCAGCTTTTTTTTTTTTTTTTTTTTTTTTTTTTACAATAGCAATTTAAAACTTAGCACAGTATCTTTCGCGCAAATCACGTAAAATTTCATTCAACCAGGTTTTGCCTCAGCCTGAAGAAGAAAATTGTTTAAGGGCATATGTATACTGGGGGTATATGTTATGCCCTTTAAGGGCTCGAATTAAAAAAAAACCAAGCCGCCTATTGGCGACTATCAAAGAAAAAAATGGTCGCCAAATACAAAAATGAAGGCGCCAGATAGTACAAGAACAGAAACTCAGATCAGAGCCCCATTTGATTGGCATAGTTGTTCGGCTTCTGGGACTAAACACTTTGCAAAAATTTCATCCTCCGGTAGCTACTGCATGAGATTCACGCTCCGAACAAACGTTTTTGAAAGGCTTTGAAACGTTCCTTGTTTGCATACTAACAACGATCTTGCTTCCTGGTTATTTGTAGACTGCAGCAAATTACGAAAATCGCTCAGTGTATCCTCTTGTGATAAATGATTCATGCCTTTCGGTGTAGATTCGTTGCACTTGATCTAGCACATGGTGAAAGAAAGCACCTGCTTTGAAAGCCGACTCCTTGTGACAGAATCTGCTACAGAACGCTTTTAAATTCAGCGACCTTTCAACAAAACATTGCGTCCGCGATCACCATGTAGAAGCTGCTATATTGTCGTCTCGGAAGTTGCGATCTTAAGGCGATTTCAAGTTTTAACGTAAAGGTAAACAGACTAAATTTGCATATCCTTTTGCAGAAAAGCAGAAACGAGACTAGGGAAACCGTTTCTCACCTTTAATGTTTAATCAGAGGAACATATTCGCCAAAATGGCGACTAAACGCAAAATTTTAGTCGCCAAGTTAAAAAGTTTTAGTCGCATTGGCGACTGCATCGGTCGCAATTTCGAGCCCTGCCTCAGTCATGCAAACTTTATCACTCCGATTAAATCAGTTTTGTTGTCCTGGAATTTTTCCATCTTACATTCCGTATTCCTAAGCTCATCCTTTCGTATGCTCATCTCTAACCTCATCCCCATCGTCTTTTTAGTCCTCATCCTCATCTCATCATCATTCTTACCCTCATCTCATTCTGTTCCAACCTTGTCCTCATCCTCACCTTCGCTCTCATTGTTATCCTCGTCCCCCTCCTCATCCCTATCTTCATCCCATTGCTCATCCTCATCGTCATCTCATCCTGATGCTTGTCACTATCCTCATCTCGTTCGAATCGTTACCCTTACTCTCATCTTCATCCATCCTTGCCTTCATCCTGATCTTCATCCTTATTCCTATCCTCGTCCACATCCATATTCTTATCTCGTCCTCATTCTCATCCCCTTACCAATCCTCAACCTCATCTCTTTCTTGTCCGCATCTCCATCTCATCCTCATACTTATCATCATCCACATCCTCCTACATGCCTACGCTCACCCTTGCCTTCATTCTCATTTTTATCCTCATTACCATGCTCACCTCACCTCATCCTCGTCATATTCATCCTTACCCTCATCCTTATCTTTACCCTTATTCCTATCTCCAACCTCATCCACATCTACATTCTCATCTCGTCCTTACTCATATCCTCGTCCTCGTTCTTATCATCATTCCAATCCTCACTGTCATCTCATCTTCATCCCCTTCTTATCCTCATTTTTATCCTCATTCCCAGGCTCGTCCCCATACTTATCGTCATCCTCATCCTCATCCCTGCCCTTTTTCTTATCCTCCTCCATCCTTGCCCTCATCCTCGTCTTCATCTTCATTCTTACTCTCATCCCCACGTTAGTCTACATCCACAGGTACATTCTTATCTTATCCTCATCCTTACCCTCATCTTCATCCTCCTCCATCCTTGTCCTTTTCCGCACCTTTATCCTCATTCTCGTTCGTCCTCATTCTTTACTCTCATCTCTCCTAACTCATATCCTCGTCCTCATCCTTATCATCATCCCAATCCTCACTCTCATCTTATCTTCATTCCCAACTTATCCTCATTCTTATCCTCATTACCAGGCTCATCCCCATCTTATCTTTATACTTATGGTCATCCTCATCACCATCCTTACCCTCATTGTCATCCTCCTCCATACTTGTCCTCATCCTCATCTTTATCCTCATTTTATCCTCACCCCCATCCACATTCTCACCTCATCGTCATTCCCGAAAATCATCCCCATCCTTATCTCCATCCTTATGCTCCTTCTCAACCTTGTCTTCATCCCCTCCTCCATCATTATCCTCACCTTTATTCACATCCTAATCCTGAACGTTATCCTCATTTTCAAACTCATACTCATTTTGTTTTTGATTGCATGTCTGCGAAAGGCCATTGTGACATGATTGTGAGATTTTTTTTGTATTTTATTTGTTTACAAGTACGCAAGATACATCACAAATTTCTACATGCATAAATTTACATTACACTACTCTATTACACAAAGAAAATACCACTACACTGGACCACGAGAATAAAAGAAAAGAAAAGAAAGAGGCATCGCGTATTGATATAAATAAAAAATTAGTTCAGCTATTGTTCTATCAGTTGAAGGAGGGGTTTCCATTTGTTGTAATGGATCTCAAGTTTATTACTCTTTCTGGCTATAAAACGTTCTATTTGAAACGTACTCTTAATTCTTTCGAAAAAGGATTTAAAGGATAGAGAAGTCTTATTTAGCTTGGTGCGATAAATAAAATATTTACCTTCTAGTACAATATAACTAAGAAGGATTCCGTCATTTTCATGATTAGGCGCCTCAAAAAAACCAAAAACAATATCTTTATTATCAGGAGACTTCAAAGTAATGCCCTGTGAGCTTAACATGACAGTGACTTCATCCCAGAAAGCATGCACTCTTGGACAATAAAATAACAAATGTTCTAAAGTCTCTAACTCCTTTTCGCAAAAATAACACAATGGGGAGTCTACTTTCTTAAATTTAAACAACATAACATTTGTGTATAAGATTCTATTTAGTATTTTATATTCAAACTCCCTTAGTTTGGTATGCAAAGTTGTTTTAAAAGGCAGTGAATAAATATTCTCCCAATCAAGATGAAAAGTGTCTGTATTAAATGCTTTGTCGTATTTCTTCATTGCAGTTGGTATACTAGATATCTTAGAGACGAAAATCTGGTACAATGATTTTGAATAAAGCTTCTGTAAAGTCTTCTGTTCACCATCAACCCACAGGGAGAAATTACTTAGATTTTGGTATTGTGTTTTTCCGTAGATAGAAGTCCTATTTAGTTTCAATTCTCTACGCCACTCTTGTGGGAAAGCATTGAGGAGACGGAAAATTAGGAAGCGATCGACCGGTGAGAGAGATGAAGGCCATGGCTCCTAATCCAATTTAAGCTCGCCATTTTCATCATAGAGGTTGCCAATTTTTATTAATCCTGCGTCAAAAAGCTTTTTACTATAAACTGATCTGGAATCAATGCATATAAACCTGTTGTTCCATAAGACCTGATTTACTATATCTGAAAGCGAGGAAGGGTTGTCCTCGTTCAAAGAAGACCAAGTTGAAATGCATTCTTTGTAGAAGTCTGGAAGAGCTATTGGTAACTTTGTAAAATCAAAGTTACATTGGAACAAAAATTTACCTCCTACCTTTTTGAGGTAAGACTCCAAAAAAAATTTCCACCCAGCTGAGCTGGTTTCTAGAAATTTCTTAATACAGAGTACTCTTTGAGTTTTAATCATGGACTCGATGTCGGGCATTTTTAACCCCCCTTTTTCGAGGGAGTTTATCAGTCCTTTTCGCTTAACTTTGTCCTTGCCCTTCCAAACGAATGAATATAGTAGATTATTGATTTTTTTAATGAAGTCTTTCTTGGTTGAAATAAGAGATGCTCGATACAAAATTTTTGAATGACTTGATTACTAGTATTCTTCCTAACAAAGTAAGACCTCTCCAACTCCAGCCTTTCACAGATTCTCTCTGGGATTTCTCGATAGTTTCAAAATTCATTTTGTAAAACAAAAGAGATACTAATTTATATATATTCGGTTCTGCTGGGCATAATTCGCTGATAAAAACAGTAAAATGCAGTATCTTCAAAGAAAAGATAGTTCTTTAACACACTGAGCGCATTTATTAGGTTTTTCTGCAAGGATAGTTTTGTTTCCTTATCACGCGTAAGCTAAAGACCATTGTGAAACGTTAACAGTCATGATTGACTTCTTTTATTTGGCCAGGATGAAGTGGTTTTCAATGTAGTTTCACGGCAACCACTGAGAAAATTATATCTTAGATTATGACGTAGACTCAAGGCTGTCTCCTAGAAGAATGCCAATAAATAGGGCAAAGAGCAATCAATAGTGGCAAGTGACCACTCAGTTATATCAGTCAAATACCGGTTAAACACTGAATATAAATCAAGGAGGACTTCGAAAAGCAAAAAAGATATAAAATATCAATAAAGAAAACGGATGGTTGTGAAACATCGAATCAGAAGCAGAAAGTGAATGAAGCTTCCTCATCTCCCTGCATAGGTTGGGAAAGAGAGAGGTCAAAGAGGTCTTTCCACCCCCACCCCCTCCGTTTTTTTGCGATTTTTGAAAATGTTCTCTGGAACTGCCGAAGGCCTGAGAAGTGAGGGGAAATCAAATTTTGAAGGATATATGGTAATCATACCTCAGCTCTGATCTTTTTCAACCCGTTCCACAGTAGCGTAAAGTACAGGATGGGGTATTAATCAGATGGTAAACATAGTACGACCCACAGTTCCTTACTCGAATAATAACTGAGTAAGTACAACAACTATGATGTCGGAAGCAAACTGTTCTGTTTACTGCGCCTTCAGCCACTGATGGATGAGTGCCGCGCAGCCAACCTGTTTTATACGCATCACATCTCGACAAGGGTTGACATTTAGTCGGCATCTTGGTTCCCGCATCTCCTTGGAAACGAAACCAGCCAGGACCAAGGTGTTTGTCGCATTTTTTGTTTTTGGTGACGTACGTGGTTTTCCTGGTCTTGTCCGTCAATTTTGTGTATCTTCGACATTCTAAGTAATCATTAATGGCAAATTGATTTCTACAAATGCTACCTTTATCTTTTAGACTATCTTTCAATGGAGTGTCCAGAGAAACCCGGATTACGTTGTTTTGCTTTACCTTGCTCCGTGATTGGTTTAGACAACTCGCAACACTCTCTCAACCAATCAGAAAAAAAACTAAAACCGACCGTTAAGACGTCCGCTCTTCAACCAATTTGGTTGTTTTTACTTTGAGTTCTCATTGGCTCTTATATGTACTTTCTTTTCTCGTGGTTGGCTGTCGTCAGTGATTTTGATTTATTTGGTTTCGGCTTTACGACTCTCAATCCAAAACTGCACATGCTCTAGTACTTTAATTTAGTTAGCTCAAATTTGGTTACTTTTTACTTTAGCATGTGAAAGAACTAAATAAAAACAAGAGGCGAAAAGGGGAGATGTAGCCATTGGAAGAAATATTGATTCTATGAGTAAACCTTTCCGATAATTATCTTCCTCATATCTTTCTCGTACGAGATAAAAATAACTCACCTTCAGGTATGCAATTGGTTTTTCCGTCCCCCGTGTATCCATGGTTACAAATGCAATAGTAGGATCCAAGTTGATTTACACATGTTGCCACATCCTTGATGCACTCATGGATATCATTTTGGCATTCGTCGACATCTGTAATACAGCATTTAAGGTATTACTACTGTCACCAGAAAAGCACCTCTACGGATATTTCTTGCACTCGTTCAATTTGAAAGAGATTAGACGACTTATGTGGAATTTATTGGTCTTGGATTGACCACGGTTGGTGCCCGGGATTGGTTCAGGTAACCTTCCTTCCCTATTTTTATAATTCACAATTCCTTGTACGAACATAGTTGACAAAATAATGTTGAAATTAACCTGAAGAGATAAGGCGGTTATGGCGCGTTCATTAACATTATCATTTATCTTATTTTAGTTAATTTTGTTTAGGCCAGACGCGAACGACTTAAATTCAATCTAAACTTATCCCACAATCGTTCAGTACTTAAGGAATATCGACTCAGTGAATCGAAGAATGATTAAATACCAACAGAAAACGAGGCTCCTATTCACATCCAGCGTATAAATTAGATATTCCTGTTAGTGACCTTTTAACCCCAAAATTGCGCAAGGTTCGCTTGAGCTACCTGTGATGCTTGTAAATAGAAATTCAATGTAATTTCGCGTTTTCCTGCGGTCTTTCCTCCTCTTTTAACATCTGCAGCCAGTGCACCCTCGGCAATAATATACACATGAGAAGTCTGTGAAAATCGTTGACGCTCTTGGTACACTCGTACACTAATACACTCGTCACGTTTAGACAAGTACCAAGAAAATTATATAGGATAATGAATCTGCTAAATTTGATGCATGGAAAAATTTAGATGAATAGATTTCACTGTACAGGTTTTTTCAGTAGCCATTAAACCTTTCCTTGCAACCGTAGTTTAACTCGTCAACTTGGTTACAACGTGTGTAAGATGACTCACAGGTCATCAGACGGCGTTTAGAAACATACGAGACGAGACCAAAACGGAAACAATAGAGGTGCATACATGTATAGGTAAACACGATTATGACAGCGCACGCGCAGTCTAGCGTTACCTTCGCAATGTTCTCCTGTGTATCCAGGTGGACATATACACTTATATCCCTTGTCCGTAAATCCAACCAGGCAAGTTGCGTTGTTGTAGCACTTGTTGAGGTAGCACTTATTCTGGTGGAAAAGAATGTAGCTAGAGGTTCTTAAAGCTTTCACGCTGATTATTTCAGAATATCTATAATTGCTGAGCAAATTTGAACTAACGGCGCATGATGATCAGGTGATTCATTACACGCCTGCAGTTATCGATAGCGATCTATGCCGATGAATCCTACGGGGTACCCAAAGCGATCTTTATTTTTAATTTTTTTTCGATTGCAATGCTCTCAGGCTCCAATTTGAAAAGTTTTGTTATGAATTCTCCCAATCTGGTTCGGTGAGGACTCGCAGAGGGTTTAAGAAAATCGCTTGAAGGGTAATCAAGGCTGAAGAAGAGCAAATAATTTTTACCTCCGTGCCTCTATACATTAAGCCTGCCGTCGGTTTCAGATCATTTGGGTGTTGTAGTTGGTCCGAGTCACTCAGCTGGCATATCATTTCATCTTTTTCCCTTGGTACCATGTTAATCGATGTACATCTGTCTTCAATAGTACACCAATTTCTGCAGTGACTATACATATGTATTCCGACTGATAATGAAATGTTTTTAAAGACGTGGCCTATCAATGCATATCCATCTATTGGCTCCAGAAACTTGAGACGTCGACAGCCATCTGTAAGTTAGAAAGGAGTGGATCGGATCACGTACGCTCAGTGGCGAAGTAAATTACAACTGATCGATAACTTTTTAACCCATGCAGTCTATTTTCGTTTTGTTTTGTTTCGCAATTGTTTTTTTTTGTAAGCAGAATGACACAGATAAAGAATCTTCAAAAACGTCCATGGTTACCTCATGTTGCGATCTATGAAAAGCTCTAACCTTTGACAGAATTTATCAAAATATTTTAAAAAGTCAAAGTTTTCACGAGCGCTTCACTCTAAGGGCTCCCGCGCTATAATTTATTTTTTAACACTATTCTTTTATACTCGCGCGACTGATCGAACTGTTTGTCTCTTTAATCTAATTTTTTTCGCAATGAAATAAATTTGTTTTGACATATGGAAAAGTTGCTCCTTTCTATCTAATTGCCGTTTCTAATGAAGTTTCAACTCTAATTCTGTATACCTCTTTACAAGAGGAAAATGATGATGAAAATGCGAGTGTCATTCTCTCTTAAAGATGATGACGTTAAAATTTAAAGAGAACGTAGACGAAAAAGTAAAATATTTAGTGGTTTTGCACATTAATAAAATTCAAGTGTAGCCGTGTTTTCTTTGGACTAATCAAAACAATCCACGGGTTTTTTCTCGTGTTATAGTCTGAATTTTCTGGCAACACCTTTGAAGCATTTCTTGAGACTGGCTTTCTTCGTTTTCTAGACGATCATTTAAAAGAACAGTCTTATTTTGTAGTGCATGAAGACCGAGTTGAAGTCCAACACTTGAGAAAATGATATGCAACGATATGCAGTACTTTTCAGACTTTGAATACCAATTGCCTAAGCTAACATTATGATTCATTTTTAAGAAACCAATGGAAAATTCTTGCCGGAACAACTAAAAAACTTTCGTTTCAAATATAATTCGATTTGTTTACTTTTTTGTGTCAAGTTACTAAGGTCTGATGAGGGTCATATCTATTCTGATCAATTATTCATCAGCGTTTTTCTGTAAGCTCGATTGTATAGAGGACAAACATTTGGATTGTTGACAATAACCACGAAAAATTATTTTTTCCACTGAATTTTAGCTCTCAAGACTTTTTTATTGATAGTTTAATGGTGGAATTGATCTAAATAAATTCTTATATTTCAAAAAAACTGCGTGACCGCCTCGAATTGCCTTAGATGTTAATCAACTGTATGTGAATGTATATAGGTTCAGCAACTTTTTCAAATTGGGTTCTGGTATCTTACCATATCGCATATCATCTTTCAGGAGCAAGTGATCATTGACTTTGAAATACATTGTCCATAAGAATTAATTTGAGAGCCGATACAAGACCTTTAACATCTAGTCAGATTATCATAACAGTTGTCAGCACCTTTGTTGACGAATATATGGCGAAATACATTGTGAGGGCAAAGTATCTTTCTCAAGAACACAGTGCAAAGGTCGTGCTATTACAGGTACCCGGACATTTCGACCAGAAGTCGAACGCATGGGGCCAACGCATCTACCAGACATAGAAAAGCAGCCATGCCTTAGAGAATCTATAAAAACTCTCTTATAACACGCGAAAAAGAATGTTAAAGTTAACTCACCATGGTTTGCAGCTGTTAAGCTGTAAAACCAGCCTCCGAACAAAAAAAACCGATATAGGAGAGAAAACATGCGGCGGCAGCGCGTCACCTTCAGAGTTTTGTCAGAGAGGAAGTTCTCAGCCTTCTTTTGACGGTAATTCACTTTTTATAGAGACTGTCAAAAGAGTGCGGAAACTGTATCACCCATAAGATGCCTATCTCTCGCAAGGAGCAAAACAGAGAAATTTTATCTCTTATTGTGATTAATTATTAATCCTGAAGCGAATTTTTATGAAGCTCCTCCAACGTCATTTGTGCATAGAAATGTTCAGTAAGGAGTCTCTTGTTTTGGCTCTTTACAGAAAACAATGGTAAAAACAAAACAAGTTCGTTTGAAATCAAAGTAGTTCCACTGTTTGACAAACAGACTGAATAAAAACTCAGTAAAATCACGGACGGGTTTTAGCGTTTCCTTGTTTAATTGCATAATTGGCCTGCAGGAATAGAAACCATCATTGAAGCTTTAGTTTGTCACTACATTCAATGTAAATGCGTTATTGACTGAGTGTAAGTGTACAGCTGAATACTAGCATATAACCGTATTAGGCGGCGGTTATCAAAGTCCCGAAATTTTTTCCCTTAATTACTGTAATTTTCTCTTCCATTAAGCGGTCACCTTTATTAAACGGCGAATGTAGTGCGCAATAAATACTGGTAAAAACTGGGTCTTTAATGAATTTGAAAGTGATATTATATTTTAATATTAACACTTTATGGTATGTCTATCCTTATTACTCTGTTACTTTGACTATAACAACCATTTCTTCTTTGTGATCCAATATTATCCGTTATGCATTGGGCGGCTCTGATTTTGTAAAGGTTTCTACAAGAGCAAAGCATGTATTGTTTTACCAAAGCTCATGAAATACTCACCATCAAGTTAATGGCCACCAATAGCGAATGTCGTGCGCAATGCATACTGGTAAAAACTGGGTCTTTAATGAATTTGAAAATGATATTGAGAGTTAGAATTTTTACTAGATCTAATTATTAAAATGTTGTAATTCTCCATGGTTTTTAACCCTTTAAGGTTCAAGCTCTCATTTATAGTTCTCCCCTCTAGCTGCTACACATTTCCTTTTAAATTAATTAGGAGAATTTGGTGTTTAATCAAGATAACAACTTCTGCCTGATAAGTTTGAGTATTATCATTACCTCTGCTAGATAATGTTTCCTTAGGGATACTATGGGGAGAAGTTACCAGTTATATCACTTCTGGGACTTAACCCCCTAACTTCCATTAGTGATTAAAATGCAATTTCTCCTTTCATTATCAGTACAATATCAAGCAGACAAATGATGAGAATTTGAAAAAAGTATCGATTAGAGGATTGTTACTTGATTTCTTTTGTGTTTTGATTTCTTCAGGCTGCTGCTTTTATGGGTTGTGCCATCACCTCTGCTGTGTTTGGAGGAATAATAATCATCTGTTTGCTTTGTCTGCTCTTTTGAGTCTGTGTCAGGGCCTTTCCACACTGGTGACAAAGTTGTTTATTTAGACAAATGTTTTGTCATCGCCAACATTTTACAAGTGCAGATGGTTTGTCCCGACGTGACAAATTTTGACCAAAGCAGACAAATCTTCAAATGTAGTGCCAAAAAAATTTGTCTCATGTTAAAAATTTGGTAAAATCGACTAAATAAACAAAACCATGATAAAGTTCTCCATCAATTGTCGTATAAGCTACGCAAGCGTGTAATTGAACGGAAATCAGTTTACTAGAAATTTGCCTAAAACTGTCTTTTGCTGCAAAACTTGGACATTCTAAAATTTTCAAAACGACTTAGGATAAATCCAGTTCTGATCAATCATAATTATTATTGGCACTACCATAAGTATTACTACCATTTTCACCATAAAATAAGATCCTTATTTATCTTCATCAACACCATAATCATCATCTTCGTCATTATTGCTGTCATGGTTGCAGTCGTGGTTATGGTCATTTCATCATCATTATCATCATTATCACGTCATCATGGTTCATTGACTGTGTAAGCACTGCCTGTTTCTTTGTCTATGTGTTATCCTCTTTGTCTCTCTGTCTGTCTGCTAATGTCTCTCCTCACAACGTATGTGTTAACCTTTGAACAATGAGACCAAACAGCCTTTTTGGGAAGGTTCATAATTATAATCGTTTGATCAATGTAGGATACATACACCAATGCAGCTGATTGGCGCTATGTGTCCCCCAGTGGGACAATTTGATTGGTACAATCGATACGCTACCTGCGTGTTTGTGGACACAACGCAAAACACGAAGACACACCTGACGCTTACAAACTGCTATGACTTTCAATTACAGAGACTGATTATTCAGTTTCCTGCACAAGCAGCAAAACGATCGTATCATAAGCAAGTTCATCATAATCCTAGGATGCCGCATGTTTTGTGAGACTAACCGTCTCTTATAATTTGAGCGAGTGAGACACGGTGCGAACTCCGCTGTTATTGTTGTTACCATTTTTGATAAGTTTGGGGCTTCGTTATGCGTGCTGCGAGCTAAAAGATAAGTTAAAGCGACTAAGGACTGGTAGCAGAGTATTGTGGGAGGCTGAAGAACAGTACATACTCGTAAGAAGATATTCATGAACAGACAGTACCTCTAAAATTCCAAGTACTTGTCTTTATTTTATTCTTTACTCTATTATTCAAGTTTGGAACTAAGTTAAGCAAGGGCAACATTACCTTTAGGCACGGTGCGCACAGCTGGGGAAAGAGAGAGGTCAAAGAGGTCTTACCACCCCCACCCCCTTCTAAATGTCCTCTGCTGAAATCCTAAGAAGATAGGGGAAATCAAATTTTGAAAGGTATATGGTAATCATACCTCAGCTCTAATCTTTTTCAATCCGTTCCACAGTAGCGTAAATTACACTTTGGGGTATTAATCAGATGATAAACATAGTACGACCCACAGTTCCTCACTCGAATAATAACTGAGTATTTACAACAACTATGATATCGGAAGCAAACTGTTTTGTTAACTGCGCCTTCAGCCACTGATGGATGAGTGCCGCGCAGCCAACCTGTTTTATACGCATCACATCTCAATATGGGTTGACAAGTAGTCGGCATCTTGGTTCCCGCGTCTCCTTGGAAACGAAACCAGCCAGGACCAAGGTGATTGTCGCATTTTTTGTTATTGGTGACGTATGTGGTTTTCCTGGTCTTGTCCGTCAATTTTGTGTATCTTCGACATTCTAAGTAATCATTAATTGCACATTGATTTCTACAAATGCTTCCTTTATCTTTTAGACTATTTTTCAATGGAGTGTCGAGAGTAACCCGGATTGCATTGCTTTTGCTTTACCTCGCTCTGTGCTTGATTTAGACAACTCGCAACACTCTCAATCAATCAGAGAAAAAAACTAAAACCAATTGAAACTTGGTCACCCTCGCTTCAGGCAATTTGGTTGTTTTTACTTTGAGTTCTCATTAGCTCTTATGCGTATTTTCCTTTCTTTTGATTGGCTGTCGTCAGTGGTTTTGATTACTTTGGTTTTGGCTTTACGACTCTCAATCCAAAACTGCGCATGCTCCAGTGCTTTAATTAAGTCAGCTCAAATTTGGTTATTTTTTTTACTTTAGCACGTGAAAGAACTGAATAAAAACAAGAGGCTAAAAGAGGAGATGCAGTCATTGGAAGAAATATTGATTTTATGAATCAAACTTTTTCGATAATTATCTTCCTCATATTTATCTCGTAAGTGATAAAAAATAACTCACCTTCAGGTATGCAACTTGTTTTTCCGTTCCCCGTGTATCCATGATTACAAATACAATAGTAGGATCCAAGTTGATTTACACATGTTGCCACATCCTTGATGCACTCATGGATACCATTTTGGCATTCATCGACATCTGTAATACAGCATTTAAGGTATTAGTAATGTCACCAGAAAAACACCTCTAACGGTATTTCTTGCACTCGTTGAATTTGAAGGAGATCAGACGACTGATGTGGAATTTATTGGTTTTGGATTGACCGCGGTTGGTGCCCGGGATTGGTTCAGCTGACCCGCCTTCCCAATTTTTATAATGCACAATACCCGGTACGAACAAATTTGATAAAATAATGTTGAAATTAACCTGAAGAGATAAGGCGGCTATGGTGCGTTTGTTAACATTATTGTTCATCTTATTTTATTTCATTTTATTTACGGCACACGCGAACGACTTAAATTCAATCTAAACTTATCCCACAATCGTTCAGTACTCAAGGAATATCGACTCAGTGAAACAAAGAGTGAATGAACAGACGATGAGGCTCCCGTTCATATCCAGCGTATACATAAGATATTCCTATAACCCCAAAATTGCACAAGTTACGCTTGAGCCTCCTGTGTTGCTTGTTAATAAAAATTAAATGTAATTTCGCGTTTTCCTGCGGTCTTTCCTCCTCTTTTAACATCTGCAGCCACTGCACCATCGGTAATAGTAAACACACAAAAAGACTGTGAAAATAGTTGACACTATTGGTACACTCGCGCACTCGTCACGTTTAGACATGTACCAAAAAATAAAATATGACTGTGAATCTGCTGAATTGGATGCCTGGAAAAATCTAGATGGATACTGGGATTTCACTGTTACCGGTACAGTTTTTTCCCGTGGCCATTAAAACCTTTCCTTGCAACCGCAGTTTAAGTGTGTGGACGGTTTTGAGCGCTGCCAGAAGGTCTTCGAGAGGGAAACAGTTACCCTGAACGAGTGCAGACCAAAGAAGAACAAAATAGGAAGGTTTGAAACGGCTCGTGAGCAATTTTATGACAATAAAAGAGACTCCAAATTCAACTTGGAAAAGAAAACTAAAACTAAAAGGACACAATGTGTTTAAGATGACTCACAAGTCATTAGACGGCGTTTAGAAGCATACGAGACGAGACCAAAACGGAAACAATAGAGGTGCATGCATGCATTAGTAAACAGGATTATGACAGCGCAATCGCACCCTAACCTTATCTATTTCGCAATGTTCTCCTGTGTATCCAGGTGGACATATACACTTATATCCCTTGTCCGTAAATCCAACCAGGCAAGTTGCCTTGTTGTAGCACTTGTTGAAGTAGCACTTATTCTGGTGGAAAATAATATAGAGCTAAGGGTTCTTTAATTTTTCACGCTGATTATTTCAAAATATCTATAATTGCTGAGCCACCTTGAACTAACAGCGCATGATGATCAGGTGATTCATTACACGCCTGTAGTTGTTGATAGCGATCTATGCTGATGAATCCTACAGGGCACCCAAGGCGATCTTTTTTATTATTGGTTCGATTGCAATGCTCTCAGGCTCCAATTTGAAAAGTTTTGTTATGAATTCTCCTGATCTGATTCGGTGAGGACTCGCAGAGGGCTTAATCTCTTGAAAGGTAATCAAGGCTGACGAACAGCAAACAATTCTTACCTCCGCTCCTCTATAAATTAAACCTGCCGTCGGTTTCAGATCATTTGGGTGTTGTAATTGATCCGAGTCACTCAGCTGGCATATCATTTTATCTTTTTTTCTTGGTACCATGTTGATCGATGTACATCTGTCTTCCATAGTACACCAGTTTCCGCAGTGACTATACATATGCATTCCGACTGGTAATGAAATGTTTTTAATGACGTGGCCTATCAGTGCATATCCATGTATTGGCTCCAGAAACTTGAGACGTCGACAAACTTCTGTAAGTTAGGCAGGAGTGCATAAGATAGGGATCGGATCACTTACGTTCAGCAGCAAAGTGAAAAACTACTACTGAATAATTTTTCAACCCATGCAGTCTTTTTTTGGGTTTGTTTTCATCGTTTTTCGGAGGCGCAGTACCGAGCCAGTTTGAAATTAAATTCATCAATTTTGGGAGGGGAGGGGGAATAGGAGTTCTGGAAACAAAAGTTGCAAAATTTGTCACACGATACTCTCTTTGAAATCTGATCGGTTATTATGTGTTTAGCGGAACCTCCTCATTGGCTGGGAAAGAGATGCAGTTTAAAGCAAAAATTGGTGTGATTCGTGAATAAATCGCACCAATGAGAGCCAATCAGATTACAGGGACCACCAGTGATTTCAAAATGGGCGCAATAAATCATATAAACTACGGTGTTATACAAGGATTTCCAGCCCTTAGAAGAGCCGTAACAACAGACGTGAAAAATATCGTATTTTTTCACGTGTGTTCGATATCACCAATCAGCTGTTGACACGTCACTCGCCTTTCGCACCACTTGGTCAGTTTAATGAATGAACGAGAAAGCCCTCACCATTCTCAATCCAAGATTGTTTGTCGGAATTTGCTTAGGGTTAGGCTCTTAAAACACTGAGACATCTGTATCGCCTACAGACAGTGACGGTCATACTTTCTCAGAGACGGAAGAAAACCAAAATACGGAGAGAAAAACCGAAAGTTACGTATTAAGTGGCTTTGGTAATGGCATTTCTCGCGTCTGAGAACGAAAATCGACAACTGGAAGATTTGGCACAGGCCGATTGTGGCCGTGTACCTGAAAGATTTCTTCTGTCGATACGGACCAAGTCAATAACTGAGAATTTTGTGTATTGAAAATTACGCCCATTGTTTTTTTTTTGTAGTGTTTTAACCCATTTTTTCATCTTGAACCTTAGCGCCTACCTGCTTTACGATTTTTATTGGGGAATTGTCGATCCTTTTACTTTCATTCATTAATAAAATTGACTTTTAATGTCAGTAAAGGGCTGTTGTGTTTATATGATAAACAAAATAATATATGATTGCTTGTAGGTATGAAATTTCTCTTCTCGTGTTCAACTCGACATCTCACTTGTTGGCTGCGTTCACTCGTGAGCTACCGAGGTAAACACTCGACGAGAAATTCGATATCCACGAGCGCCCATGTATTATTCTTTATATATCATCAAAGTTATTAAAGTTTAATCGAACAAAAGTGATAAAGACAGCGGATGATGTGAGTTGTTCTAAGTAAGATGCAGAATTGTCGAGTTCCAAAAGTACGACTGGTGTATTGTGTGTGAACACTGAATACACAAGAAAACTTGTACAACGTCAAAATAATATCAGAAAGAGAGGTAGTGCATCAAAACGTTAAACAAAGGTAGCAGTGCAATGACTTCAGAAGAATTCAAAGATGTGTTTGGATGATATTTGAGTTATTTGACGTAGAGTGAAAAACAGGAAAGCAGATCAGATAGATTGAAAACCATATATGTATATATGAAAAAAGCATACAAATGCACGCAACAAGCCCTAAAGGCATTGTGGGTCCTTTTCGGGTCACGGTTCCTTAATCCTTTAACTCCCAAAAGTGGTCAACATGAAAATTCTTCTTCTGATGTTTTACATTATCCAGCAAACAGATGATGAGAATATTCAAACTTGTCAAGTAGAAGTTGTTATCTTGAATTTACAAGGAAATGTTGAACAGCTAGAGGGGAGAAATAACAATCAGATCTTGGGAGTTAAAGGGTTAAACTCAGGATTTCAGGGAAATCTGAGAAAACGTCGCAGTAAGGACGAGGCATTGCAGGTTTGGTTAATTTACTTATTTATTTGACTTCTAAAAATCAATATATTACCAGATACCCAGATTACTCTTCGAGATTGTCACGTCTTTTTTTTGACAAACTTTCTTAAAACAGCTGGTCCTACTTTCGACTACTCTTTTCGGTAGTGTTCTTAACTGCGAGGATCTCTTACATTCGTTTCTTCACCGCAGTGCAAATATATGAATTTCATATATCTAAAATCATTATGTGCAAACATGTGGGTTTAATTCCGTGCAGCATTTTGCCATGACATGATTGACATGAAGGAAAACATCCTTATTCCATCAAGTATACCCCAATGCAATGCTGTGATCTGATCAGTGAAAGATACATACACAAATGCAGCTGATTGGCGCTATACGTATCCCAATAGGGCAATTTGATTGGTGCAATCGATAAGCTGGGTTTTAAACGTAAAATGTAAAAAAATCTCAATACTTCTCACCGAGTGGTTAGCTTCATGTTTGTGGGTACAATGAAAAAACGAACACACCTGACACTTGAGAGACTGATCATTCACTTTACTGCAAAAGCAGCAAATTAAAATTATCATATCGATAATTCTAGCATGTCGCATGTTTTGTGAGACTAACCGTCTCTTATAATTTGAGCGAATGAGGCTTCGCACGCTTCACACCATTTTTCATAAGTATGGGGCTTTGATGCGCGCTGTTAGTTCAATGTTTGATGTTAAAAGCGACTAGGGACTGGTTTGAGAGATTGTGGGAAGCTTGAAAAGAAGATATTCATCGATAGACAGTACCTCCAAACTCCAAGTGCTTGCCTTTATTTTAATTTGTACTCTATTATTCAAGTTTGAAACTAAGTGAAACTAGTGCAACACTACTTTTAGGCGGGGAGAGCGGGAGATTAAGGTAGTCTTTTTTTTACAGTTTTTTGTTTATGTTCTCTGGAACTGTGGAAGGCATGACAAGTGGATTTTTTGTTTTTGGTGACGTACGTGTTTTTCCTGGTCTTGTCCGTCAATTTTGTGTATCTTCGACATTCTAAATAATCATTAATGGCAAATTGATTTCTACAAATGCTACCTCCTTATCTTTTAGACGATTTTTGAATGGAGTGTCGAGAGTAACCCGGATTTACCTCGCTCAGTGATTTCTCTCAACCGATCAGAAAAAAACCTAAAACCAACCGAAACTTGGTCGCCCGGGCTTCAGGCAGTTTGGCAGTTTTTACTTTGAGTTCTCATAGGCTCTTATATGTGTTTTCCTTTCTTGTGATTGGCTGTCGTCAGTGGTTTTGATTACTTTGGTTTTGGCTTCACGACTCTCAATCCAAAACTGCGCATGCTCCGGTGCTTTAAGTTAGCTCAAATTTGGTTATTTTTTTAACTTTAGCATGTGAAAGAACTAAATAAAAACAGGAAGCAAAAAGAGGAGATGCAGTCATTGAAAGAAATATTGATTCTATGAGTTAAACTTTTCCGATAATTATCTTGCTCATATTTTCCTCGTAGGTGACAAAAAAAATAACTCACCTTCAGGTATGCAACTGGTTTTTCCGTCCCCCGTATATCCATGGTTACAAATACAATAGTAGGATCCGAGTACATTTACGCATGTTGCCACATCCCTGATGCACTCATGGATACCATTTAGGCATTCGTCAACATCTGCAATACAGCATTTAAGGTATTAGTAATGTCACCAGAAAAGCGCCTCTATGGTTATTTCCTGCACTCGATAAATTTGGAGGAGATCAGACGACTTATGTGGAATTTATTGGTCTTGGATTGACCACGGTTGGTGCTCGGGATTGGTTCAGCTGACCTTCCTTCCCTATTTTTATAATGCACAATTCCCGGTACGAAAAAAGTTGACAAAATAATGTTGAAATTAACCTGAAGAGATAAGGCGGCTATGGCGTGTTTATTAACATTATTATTTATATTATTTTATTTCATTTTATTTACAGCACACGCCAATGACTGAAATTCAATCTAGATGTATCCCACAATCGTTCAGTACTTAAGGAATATCGACTCAGTGAACCGAAGAGTAATTTTAAAAGTACCAACAGACAATGAGGCCCTCGCTAATATCCAGCGTATAAATTAGATATTCCTGTTAATGACCTTTTAACACCAACATTGCACAAGGTACGCTTGAGCCACCTGTGTTGCTTGTAAATAAAACTAAAGGTAATTTCGCGTTTTCCTGCGGCATTTCCTCCTTTTTTAACATCTGCAGCCACTGCATCCTCGGTAATAGTAAACACATGAAAAGTCTGTGAAAATAGTTAACGCTGTTGGTACACTCGCGCACTCGTCACGTTTAGAGATGTACCAAAAGATAAAATATGACTAAAAAAAAAAAACAACAAAACAACTTTGGATGGATACTGGGATTTCATTGTTACCGGTACAGTTTTTTCCCGTGGCCATTAAAAACCTTTCCTTGCAACCGCTGTTTAAGTGTTTGGTCGGTTTTGAGCTCTGCCAGAAGGTCTTCGAGAGGGAAACAGTTACCCTGAACGAGTGAAGACCAAAGAAGAACAAAATAGGAAGGTTTAAAACGGCTCGTGAGCAATTTTATGACAATGAAAGAGACTCTAAAAGGACACAATGATGACTCACAAGTCACTAGACAGTATTTAGAAGCATACGAGACGAGACCAAAACGGAAACGATAGAGGTGCATACATGCATTAGTAAACATAATGACATTATGACAGCGCAATCGCACCCTAACCTTACCTTTTTCGCAATGTTCTCCTGTGTATCCAAGTGGACATATACACTTATATTCCTTGTCCGTAAATCTAACCAAGCAAGTTGCCTTGTTGTAGCACTTGTTGAAGTAGCACTTATTCTGGTGGAAAATAATATAGAGCTAAAGGTTCTTTAACTTTTCCCGCTGATTATTTCAGAATATCTATAATTGCTGAGCCTCCTTGAGCTAACGGCACGTGATGATCGGATGATTCATTATACGCCTGTAGTCATTGATAGTGATCTATGCTGATGAATCCTACAGGGCACCCAAAGCGATCTTTTTTTATTATTGGTTCGATTGCAATGTTCTCGGGCTCTAATTTGAAAAGTTTTGTTATGAATTCTCCTGATCTGATTCGGTGAGGACTCGCAGAAGGCTTAGGAAAATCTCTTGAAAGGTAAACAACGCTGACGAACAGAAAACAATTCTTACCTCCGTTCCTCTATATATTAAGCCTGCCGTCGGTTTCAGATCATTTGGGTGTTGTAATTGGTCGGAGTCACTCAGCTGGCATATAATTTCATTTTTTTCTCGTGGTACCATGTTGATCGATGTACATCTGTCTTCCATAGTACACCAGTTTCTGCAGTGACTATACATATGCATTCCAACTGGTAATGAAATGTTTTTAATGACGTGGCCTATCAGTGCATATCCATGTATTGGCTCCAGAAACTTTAGACGTCGACAAACTTCTGTAAGTTAGGCAGAAGTGCATAAGATAGGGATCGGATCACTTACGTTCAGCAGCAAAGTAAAAAACAACTAATCAATAATTTTTCAACCCATGCAGTCTTTAGTCGAGTTTGTTTTCATCGTTTTTCGGAGGCGCGATGGCACAGATATCTTGAAAAATTTTCATGACTACCTCCTATTGCGATCTTTGGATAGCTAAAACCTTTAGCAGAAGATATCAAATTTTTTGGAAAATGTCAAAGTTCTTACAAGCGCTTCACTTTAAGAGCTGCCGCACTGAAAACAATTTTTTTCGCGATTTGTTTTTTTACTCGCGCGACTGATTGTACGTCTCCAGCGTCTAATTTTTTCTGCAATGAAATATTTAATTTGTTTTTACATTTGTCAAAGTTGCATCGTTCGATCTAATTGCTTTTTCTGACGAGGTTTTTAGCAATCATTCTGTATACCTTTTTTTTAAAGAGGCAAACGACGAGGAAAAAACGAGTTTCCATTGTCTCATAAAGATGACCACGTTAAAATTTAAGAGAACGTAAACACAAAAAATTAAATATTTTGCGGTTTTGCACATTAATGAAATGCATGTGTAGCCGTGTTTTCTTTGGATTAATCAAAACAATCTACGCGTTTTTTTCTCAGCTTCAATCAAAATTTTTAGGTAACACCTTTGTAGAATTTCTTGAACTAACTTTCTTTGTTTTTATGAAGATCATTTGAAAGAATTAACAGTCTTATTCATGTGTTGTAGCGTCTGAAGAGCGAGTTAAAGTCCAACACTTTTTGAAGAAGATATGCAACGATGTGTGATGCTTCTCAAACATTGAATACCAAATGCATACAGTAAAATTATGATTTATTTAAAGAAATCAATGGAAAATTCTTGCCGGAAAAACGAAAAAACTTTCGTTTCAAATATAATTCTATTTGTATTCGTTTCTAATATGCCTGGATGGTAATTCCACCTGTCTAATTTTTCTTCTCAAGTTACTCAGGTCTGATGAGGGTCGTATCTATTCTGATCAATTATTCATCAGCGTTTTTCTGTAAGCTCGATTGTTTAGAGGACAAACATTTGGATTGTTGACGATAACCACGAAAAAATTATTTTTTCCACTGAATTTCAGCTCTCAATTGTTATTTATTGATAGTTTAAAGAAGGAATTAATCTAAATAAATTCTTATTTAAAAAAAAAAGAAATTGCGAGCTTTCCCTTAATTGCCTTTAGTGTCAATGAACTGCATGTGAATGTATGTAAGTTGAACAACTTTTTCAAATTGGGTTCTGGCATCTTAACATATCGCATATGATCTCTCAGGATCAAGTGATGACTGACTTTGAAATACATTGTCCTAAAGAGCCGTTAGAAGACCTTTAACATCTAGACAGATTGTCATAACAGTTGCAAGCACCTTTGTTAACGAAATGCACTGTGAGGGTAAAGTATCTTTCCCAAGAACATTGTGCAAAGGTCTTGCTAGTACGGGTACCCGCACATTTCGACTAGAAGTCAAACGCATTGGGCAAACGCATCCACCAAACTTAGAAAAAAAGCCATGCCTTTGAGAAGCTATGAAAACTTTCAGATAACGCGTGAAAAAAAAAAGTCAAAGTAAACTCACCATGGTTTGCAACTGTTAAGCTGTAAAACCAGCCTCCGAACAAAAAAGCAGAGATAGATAACAAAACATGGGGCGACAGCGCTTTATCTTCAAAGTTTCGTCAGAAAGGAAGTTCTCGGCCTTCTTTTGACGGTAATTCACTTTTTATAGAGACTTTCAAAAGGGTGCGAAAACTGCATCACACATCAGGTGCTTTCATCTCATCTGTTACTGTGATTAATTATTAATCCTGAAACGGATGGTTATGAAGTTCCTCCAATGTCATTTGTGCATACAAATGTCTAGTAAGGATTCCCTTTTTTTGGCTCTTCACAGAAAACAAAACAAGTTCGAATGAAGTTAAAACAGTTCCATTGTTTGACAAAGAGACTGAATAATAACTCGGTGAAATGACGGACGGGTTTTAATGTTTAATTGCATAATTAGCCCGCAGGAGTAAAAACCATCATTGAACTTTTGTCAGTATATTCAATAGAAATACATTATTGACCAAGTGTAAGGTCAGGAAGGCTGGATATTAGCAGTTCGAGTTAGCAGGGATTCTACAGTAGTGTTATTCTTAAACGCAAGGGATCACGGGTGGTCATCTCAGAAGAGAAACGACACAATTTACAGTGGACCCTGTATTAAGCGGAACCGTCTTAGGCGGCGGTTATCAAAGTCCCGAAATTGTTTCCCTTAATTACTGTAGTTTTCTTTTCCATTAAGTGGTCACCTTTATTAAGCAGTCGCGTTCACCCTTTAAGCTGAAGTAATAATTTAAGGAAGACGCTTCTGTGATATCCTTGTTTCATCGAAATGTTTTCATTACGAGGGAAGGCCATATAAACACCTATAGCTTAGTTTACACCGGTAGAATAAAAATTGTTTGATTATTGGTATTGGGCAAATATTTCCATCCCATCATGAGATAATTTTCTACAGTGGCTACTTAAAATCTACATCAGCACAAAAAATTGCCCCTTTTTCACAAATCATATAAGATGTCTCTCAACCAGGTTTTAATCAGCCAAACGAATAACTTTTTCGAGTGGAAGAGTACAGATGTACAAACAGTATGTTTGGTAGGGGATATATCGAGGTATATATGATGTCCGTTAAAATCAGTTGTATTGTCACGGGCACTTCAATCGTGCCACAAATGAATGTTGTCATGTCTCGTGCTTGCAAAGGATGCTGCGTTACGTACACTCTATTTAAGGGGTTTGTATGGGAACTCAACAATTTTGTTTTGTTTTATTTATTTTTGGGTACTAAACAGTAGCAATTTAGTACTAAGGTAGGGCAAGATCGGAGATTTTTTACAGCACGTGTATATGTAGCCTTTTCAATACAAATGGATTTGGCAGTTTCTTTTGTTCATGGGGACAGTAATTTTACCACAATTACAGGAAGCGCTGGCTGGGAGGATTAAAGTGCATTAGTCATAGGACATCATTGTCCGTCAAGGACCCTGAATCCCCGTCAACAGACATCATTTACCTTCATTAAACATCACAAACCGTCATTAGATATCCCTCATCCTTATTTAACATCATAAACCATCCCCAGAATTGATTTGCCGTCATGTACCACGTAATTGTCACTTATCGGTAGGCTCTGTTCCGCCTTTTCTGCACATCAGGGACCTTAAACAGTCAGGACGTAAACTTTGAGGAAGACTTCGATTAAAAAATAAATTTTGGCTGGATGTATTTCCGCCTCTTAAGGTGTTACACATTAACTTTAGCATAAAGTGTTAAACAGTTAAATAATTTGCGGTCTTAGAGCAGCCAAATTTTGTATGCATGTATGTATGTATGTGTTTTTGCAATATTTAGACAGGCTGACCCAGTTCAGCCTAAGGCTGGTTAAATTGTGGGCCTGTATGAACAATGACAAGACCAGAACACCACACCGGGAACTACGTTCCCTACTCTTTGCAAGAAAAGTGTGGGTTCTTTAATGTCCCCTGCTAAACAATATAAAGTATATGCAGAAGACGGGGCCTACGTTTATCGTTCTTATCTGAGAAGATAAGAATGTCTAACTATTTGCCGATATCAGTGTAAAGGCAGCACATTCTCCTCAGTTATTTTAAGACTATGAGTGTTGTTCCAGTCTGGGACTTGAACCCTCGACCTCCCGCACTGCAGTTCGGCGTTCTACAACGTAAACGAACGAAGCATTAATTTCACGTTCTTGCTTTGAATAGGACGGCTACGAAATTTAAAGAATTTTAAAACGTTCTTGCTGAGCTATTGTTCTTCCTATGAAATCCTTTGTTTTTCCTCGTCTACGTTGCCGTCGTCGCTGTGGTTTGCTTAAGGTCCCAATCTCCTAACCTGGCCATTCCTCAGCGTGCCCTTAGTGCTACCTTGTCGAAGTGCTTTTTGGACTCTCTGGGAAAGCTTCTTGCATCCACTTAAAATGAGCCGTATTTTTTTTTTTAGAGTAGTCTCACACACACACAATCTACACGGTGCTGCCCTTTCTGTATCTTCTTTGGTATGCTTGATTGAATTCGACCTTAAAGCTTGTTCTCGAGCAGTTACGGTCAAGCCCTCTGTCTATTCTTCTTAAAATATCCATTCCTTAGTCATACTCAGGTATCTTCTTTAGTGACATCTTTGCTGTTTGCTGAAGAAACTGTCAGTGGAGGGCTTTGTCCTTTCACTTTCTGGATTTCTATTCTTTTGTCCCCTTTTGAAATTTCATCACCCTTTAACAATCGCAGCTAATCGCCTTCTCCTGAAACGTAACTTGAGGCATGAACACCTACATACTTTTTGAGGCAGCCGTATTAGTATTTCTTCTCCCTCCTGGCACTAAATCTCGAAATATTGTTTATAATGGTAATTGGACTCAGTGGAGTGCAATTTGGGCTGAAAACATATGCTTGATTTCATAATCGAACGAGCGCCCAGCGCGAGTTCGATTTGAAATAACAAGTAGGATTTCAGACCAAAATTGCACCACACGAGGTTCAATCACCACTTTATTACATCCATTTTGAAATCGCCTAAATAGGACTCGCTTAGTTCAAATATTTCATTGATGCAGTACTGTGCCAGTTTTGAAATTAAATTCATCCATTTTGGAAGGGGAGGGGGAATAGAAGTTCTGGAAACAAAAGTTGCAAAATTTGCCACACGATACTCTTTGTCTTCATTTTCCTGCAATGTGAGTGGTTACTTTAAACAAGCCTTGAAATCTGATCGGTTATTATGTGTTTAGTGGAACCTCCTCATTGGCTGGGAAAGAGATGCAGTTTAAAGCAAAAATTGGTGTGATTCGTGAATAAATCGCAACAATGAGAGCCAATCAGTTTACAGGGACCACCAGTGATTTCAAAATGGGCGCAATAAATCATATAAACTACGGTGTTATACAAGGATTTCCAGCCCTTAGAAGAGCCGTAACAACAGACGTAAAAAAATATCGTATTTTTTCACGTGTGTTTGATATCACCAATCAGTTGTTGACACGTCACTCGCCTTTCGCACCACTTGGTCAGGTTAATGAATGAACGAGAAAGCCCTGATCATTCTCAATCCAAGATTGTTTGTCGGAATTTGCTTAGGGTTAGGGTCTTAAAACACTGAGACATCTGTATCGCTTACAGACAGTGACGTTCATACTTTCTCAGAGACGGAAGAAAACCAAAATACGGAGAGAAAAACCGAAAGTTACGTATTAAGTGGCTTTGGTAATGGCATTTCTCGCGGCTGAGAACGAAAATCGACAACTGGAAGATTTGGCACAGGCCGATTGTGGCCGTGTACCTGAAAGATTTCTTCTGTCGGTACGGACCAAGTCAACAACTGAGAATTTTGTGTATTGAAAATTACGCCCATTGTTTTGTTTTTGTAGTGTTTTAACGCATTTTTTCATCTTGAACCTTAGCGCCTACCTGCTTTACAATTTTTATTCGGGAATTGTCGATCCTTTTACTTTCATTCATTAATAAAATTGACTTTTCATGTCAGTAAAGGGCTATTGTGTTTATATGATAAACAAAATAATATATGATTGCTTGTAGATATGAAATTTCTCTTCTCGTGCTCAACTCGACATCTCACTTGTTGGCTGCGTTCACTCGTGAGCTACCGAGGTAAATACTCGACGAGAAATTCGATATCCACGCGCGCCCATGTATTATTCTTTATATATCATCATGGTTATTAAAGTTTAATGTAGCGAAAGTGATAAAGACAGAGATGTGAGTTGTTCTAAGTAAGATGCAGAATTGTTGAGCTCCAAAAGTATGACTGGTGTATTGTGTGTGAACCCTGAACACACAAGAAAACTTGTACAACGTCAAAATAATAACAGAAAGAGAGGTAGTGCATCAAAACGTCAAACAAAGGTAGCAATGCAATGATTTCACAAGAATTCAAAGATGTGTTTTGATGATGTTTGAGTTATTTGACGTAGAGTGAAAAACTGGAAAGTAGATCAGATAGATTGAAAACCATATATGTATATATGAAGAAAGCATACAAATGCACGCAACAAGCCCTAAAGGCATTGTGGGTCCTTTTCGGGTCACGGTTCCTCAATCCTTTAACTCCAAAAAGTGGTCAACATGAAACTCCTTCTTCTGATGTTTTACATTATCCAGCAAACGGATGATGAGAATATTCAAACTTATCAAGTAGAAGTTGTTATCTTGACCTAACAAAAAACTGTTATTACTAATTTACAAGGAAATTTTGAACAGCTAGAGGGGAGAAATAACAATCAGATCTTGGGAGTTAAAGGGTTAAACTCAGGATTTCAGGGAAATCTGAGAAAACGTCGCAGGAAGGACGAGGCATTGCAGGTTTGATTAATTTACTTATTTATTTGACTTCTAAAAATCAATATCTTTCCAGATACCCAGATTACTCTTCGAGATTGTCACGTCCTTTTTTTGACAAACTTTCTTAAAACAGCTGGTCCTACTTTCGACTATTCTTTTCGGTAGTGTTCTTAACTGCGAGGATCTCTTACATTCGTTTCTTCACCGCAGTGCAAATATATGAATTTCATATATCTAAAATCATTATGTGCAAACATGTGGGTTTAATTCCGTGCAACATTTTGTCATGACATGATTGACATGAAGGAAAACATCCTTATTCCATCAAGTATACCCCAATGCAATGCTGTGATCTGATCAGTGAAAGATACATACACAAATGCAGCTGATTGGCGCTATACGTATCCCAATAGGGCAATTTGATTGGTGCAATCGATATACTGGGTTATAAACGTAAAATTAAAAAAAAATCTCAATACTTCTCACCGAGTGGTTAGCTGCATGTTTGTGGGCACAATGAAAAAACGAACACACCTGACGCTTGAGAGACTGATCATTCAGTTTACTGCAAAAGCAGCAAATTAAAATTATCATATCGATAATCCTAGCATGTCGCATGTTTTGTGAGACTAACCGTCTCTTATAATTTGAGCGAATGAGGCTTCGCACGCTTCACACCATTTTTCATAAGTATGGGGCTTCGATGCGCGCTGCTAGTTCAATGTTTGATGTTAAAAGCGACTAGGGACTGGTTTGAGAGATTGTGGGAAGCTTGAAAAGAAGATATTCATGGAGAGACAGTACCTCCAAACTCCAAGTGCTTGCCTTTATTTTTATTTGTACTCTATTATTCAGGTTTGAAACTAAGTGAAACTAGTGCAACACTACTTTTAGGCGGGGAGAGCGGGAGGTTAAGGTAGTCTTTTATTTTACGGTTTTTTGTTTATGTTCTCTGGAACTGTGGAAGGCCTGACAAGTTGGGGGAAATCAAATTTTGAAGGGTACATTGTAATCATAACTCAACTCTGATCTTTTTTAATCCGTTCCACAATAGCCTAAAGTACAGGCTGGGGTATTAATCAGATAGTAAACATAGTATGACCCACAGTTCCTCACTCGAATAGTAACTGAATGTTTACAACACTCATAATATCTGAAGCAAACTGTTTTGTTAACTGCGCCTTCAGCCACTGATGGATGAGTGCCGCGCAGCCAACCTGTTCCATACGTCTCACATCTCGACATGGGTTGACATACAGTCGGCATCTTTGTTCCCGCATCTCCTTGGAAACGAAACCAGCCGGGACCGAGGTGATTGTCGCATTTTTTGTTTTTGGTGACGTACGTGTTTTTCCTGGTCTTGTCCGTCAATTTTGTGTATCTTCGACATTCTAAATAATCATTAATGGCAAATTGATTTCTAAAAATGCTACCTCCTTATCTTTTAGACGATTTTTGAATGGAGTGTCGAGAGTAACCCGGATTTACCTCGCTCAGTGATTTCTCTTAACCAATCAGAAAAAAACCTAAAACCAACCGAAACTTGGTCGCCCGGGCTTCAGGCAGTTTGGTAGTTTTTACTTTGAGTTCTCATCGGCTCTTATATGTGTTTTCCTTTCTTGTGATTGGCTGTCGTCAGTGGTTTTGATTACTTTGGTTTTGGCTTCGCGACTCTCAATCCAAAACTGCGCATGTTCCGGTGCTTTAAGTTAGCTAAAATTTGGTTATTTTTTAACTTTAGCATGTGAAAGAACTAAATAAAAACAGGAGGCAAAAAAGAGGAGATGCAGTCATTGAAAGAAATATTGATTCTATGAGTTAAACTTTTCCGATAATTATCTTGCTCATATTTTCCTCGTAGGTGACAAAAAATAACTCACCTTCAGGTATGCAACTGGTTTTTCCGTTCCCCGTGTATCCATGGTTACAAATACAATAGTAGGATCCGAGTACATTTACACATGTTGCCACATCCCTGATGCACCCATGGATACCATTTAGGCATTCGTCAACATCTGCAATACAGCATTTAAGGTATTAGTAATGTCACCAGAAAAGCGCCTCTATGGTTATTTCCTGCACTCGATAAATTTGGAGGAGATCAGACGACTTATGTGGAATTTATTGGTCTTGGATTGACCACGGTTGGTGCTCGGGATTGGTTAAGCTGACCTTCCTTCCCTATTTTTATAATGCACAATTCCCGGTACGAAAAAAGTTGACAAAATAATGTTGAAATTAACCTGAAGAGATAAGGCGGCTATGGCGTGTTTATTAACATTATTATTTATCTTATTTTATTTCATTTTAATTACAGCACACGCGAATGACTGAAACTCAATCTAAAGGTATCCCACAATCGTTCAGTACTTAAGAAATATCGAATCAGTGAACCGAAGAGTAATTTTAAAAGTACCAACAGACAATGAGGCCCTCACTCATATCCAGCGTATAAATTAGATATTCCTGTTAATGACCTTTTAACACCAAAATTGCACAAGGTACGCTTGAGCCACCTGTGTTGCTTGTAAATAAAACTAAAAGTAATTTCGCGTTTTCCTGCGGCCTTTCCTCCTTTTTTAACATCTGCGGCCACTGCATCCTCGGTAATAGTAAACACATGAAGCATACGAGACGAAACCAAAACGGAAACGATAGAGGTGGATACATGCATTAGTAAACATAATGACATTATGACAGCGCAATCGCACCCTAACCTTACCTTTTTCGCAATGTTCTCCTGTGTATCCAAGTGGACATATACACTTATATTCCTTGTCCGTAAATCTAACCAAGCAAGTTGCCTTGTTGTAGCACTTGTTGAAGTAGCACTTATTCTGGTGGAAAATAATATAGAGCTAAAGGTTCTTTAACTTTTCCCGCTGATTATTTCAGAATATCTATAATTGCTGAGCCTCCTTGAGCTAACGGCACGTGATGATCGGATGATTCATTATACGTCTGTAGTCATTGATAGTGATCTATGCTGATGAATCCTACATGGCACCCAAAGCGATCTTTTTTTATTATTGGTTCGATTGCAATGTTCTCGGGCTCTAATTTGAAAAGTTTTGTTATGAATTCTCCTGATCTGATTCGGTGAGGACTCGCAGAGGGCTTAGGAAAATCTCTTGAAAGGTAAACAACGCTGACGAACAGAAAACAATTCTTACCTCCGTTCCTCTATATATTAAGCCTGCCGTCGGTTTCAGATCATTTGAGTGTTGTAATTGGTCCGAGTCACTCAGCTGGCATATAATTTCATTTTTTTCCCGTGGTACCATGTTGATCGATGTACATCTGTCTTCCATAGTACACCAGTTTCTGCAGTGACTATACATATGCATTCCAACTGGTAATGAAATGTTTTTAATGACGTGGCCTATCAGTGCATATCCATGTATTGGCTCCAGAAACTTGAGACGTCGACAAACTTCTGTAAGTTAGGCAGGAGTGCATAAGATAGGGATCGGATCACTTACGTTCAGCAGCAAAGTAAAAAACAACTAATCAATAATTTTTCAACCCATGCAGTCTTTTTTCGGGTTTGTTTTCATCGTTTTTCGGAGGCGCGATGGCACAGATAATGAATCTTGAAAAATTTTCATGACTACCTCCTATTGCGATCTTTGGATAGCTAAAACCTTTCGCAGAAGATATCAAATTTTTTGGAAAATGTCAAAGTTCTTAGAAGCGCTTCACTTTAAGAGCTGCCGCACTGAAAGCAATTTTTTTCGCGATTTGTTTTTTTACTCGCGCGACTGATTGTACGTTTCCGGCGTCTAATTTTTTCTGCAATGAAATATTTAATTTGTTTTTTACATTTGTCAAAGTTGCATCGTTCGATCTAATTGCTTTTTCTGACGAGGTTTTTAGCAATCATTCTGTATACCTTTTTTTTAAAGAGGCAAACGACGAGGAAAAAACGAGTTCCCATTATCTCATAAAGATGACCACGTTAAAATTTAAGAGAACGTAAACACAAAAAATTAAATATTTTGCGGTTTTGCACATTAATAAAATGCACGTGTAGCCGTGTTTTCTTCGATTAATCAAAACAATCTACGCGTTTTTTTCTCAGCTTCAATCAAAATTTTTAGGTAATACCTTTGAAGCATTTCTTGAACTAACTTTCTTTGTTTTTATGAAGATCATTTGAAAGAATTAAGAGTCTTATTCATGTGTTGTAGCGTAGGAAGAGCGAGTTAAAGTCCAACACTTTTTGAAGAAGATATGCAACGATGTGTGATACTTCTCAAACATTGAATACCAAATGCATACAGTAACATTATGATTTATTTAAAGAAATCAATGGAAAATTCTTGCCGTAACAATGAAAAAACTTTCGTTTCAAATGTAATTCTATTTGTATTCGTTTCTAATATGCCTGGATGGTAATTCCACCTGTCTAATTTTTTTTTCTCAAGTTACTCAGGTCTGATGAAGGTCGTATCTATTCTGATCAATTATTCATCAGCGTTTTTCTGCAAGCTTGATTGTTTAGAGGACAAACATTTGGATTGTTGACGATAACCACGAAAAAATTATTTTTTCCACTGAATTTCAGCTCTCAATTCTTATTTATTGATAGTTTAAAGAAGAAATTAATCTAAATAAATTCTTATTTAAAAAAAGAGAAATTGCGAGCTTTCCCTTAATTGCCTTCAGTGTCAATGAACTGCATGTGAATGTATGTAGGTTCAACAACTTTTTCAAATTGGGTTCTGGCATCTTAACATATCGCATATCATCTCTCAGGATCAAGTGATGACTGACTTTGAAATACATTGTCCTAAAGAGCCGTTAGAAGACCTTTAACATCTAGCCAGGTTGTCATAACAGTTTCTAGCACCTTTGTTGACGAAATGCACTGTGAGGGTAAAGTATCTTTCTCAAGAACATTGTGCAAAGGTCTTGCTAGTACGGGTACCCGCACATTTCGACCAGAAGTCAAACGCATTGGGCAAACGCATCCACCAAACTTAGAAAAAAAGCCATGCCTTTGAGAATCTATGAAAACTTTCAGATAACGCGTGAAAAAAAAGTCAAAGTTAACTCACCATGGTTTGCAACTGTTAAGCTGTAAAACCAGCCTCCGAACAAAAAAAGCAGAGATAGATAACAAAACATGGGGCGACAGCGCTTTATCTTCAAAGTTTCGTCAGAAAGGAAGTTCTCGGCCTTCTTTTGACGGTAATTCACTTTTTATAGAGACTTTCAAAAGCGTGCGAAAACTGTATCACCCATCAGGTGCTTTCATCTCATCTGTTACTGTGATTAATTATTAATCCTGAAACGGATGGTTATGAAGTTCCTCCAATGTCATTTCTGTATACAAATGTCTAGTAAGGAGTCCCTTTGCACACTAATATAAGAAGCTTAAGAAAAAATATTGAACATTATCAGTGTCACGCACTCAGTGAGGTAAAACATAATTTCACGGTATTAGGTGTTACAGAAACGCAACTGTGCGTAGGCGCATCTATTGATTTTATACCACAACTACCTGGCTATTGCTTTGAATTTGTTAAAACCCCGTTGTCTGCCGGTGGTGTTGGTCTTTTTATTAATGAAAACTATAAATATCGAGTCTTAGAACGCTCTACTAATTCCTCTTATCAAGCCTTGTGGATTGAAATTTCACTACCAAATCACAAGAAAAATATCTGCGGCATTGTTTACCGACAACATAATAATGCAGATCAATTTCTTGACTATCTTTCGGATTCCCTCGAGTATTTCAGTAATCACAATAATAATATATATCTCATGGGAGATTTCAATATAGACTTGCTAAAATATGAAAACTATAAATACAGCCAGATACTGCTTCAGTGTATGCAAAGTTTTTCTATGCTTCCTACAATTGATAAACCAACGCGAGTGTATGGGTCCTCAGCGACTTTAATTGACAATATCTTCACAAATAACCTGACGAATAATATTTCTAGTGGCAATATCGTCACCGACACAACCGATCATTTTTCGCAAGTTTGTATTGTCAACGTAAACAAGCAAAAATTACCACATACAAAAAAGACTAAATTTAGGGATTATTCCAGCTTTCATGCTAATGAATTCATGAATGACCTAAGTGCAATTAATTGGGAAGAGGTTTCTGGTAATTGCGACGTAAACAAGTCGTTCTCTCACCTTTATAAAACTATAAATCATGTAGTTAATAAACATGCACCGCTCAGGGATGCTTCAGTGAGAAAACTAAAAATGCTAACTAAACCTTGGCTAACTGCTGGACTAAGGAAATCTATAAAGGTGAAGAATAAATTGTTCTTTGAATCAAACTGGCCGAAATATAAAATATATAGAAATAAGCTAACAACCCTTATTCGATTGAGTAAACAACGTCACTATCAGAGGTTTTTTGACTCTAACATAAAAAATACGCGATCGACATGGAAAGGTATTAACGAAATATTAGGAGATGCGAAGAAAAGGAAAAAATCAAAAAGAATTAACTTCATTCGTTCTAACGAGCATAGCGTTTTATCAGATGATCCTAAAACGATTGGTAACACACTCAACAAATACTTCTCGTCGATAGGGCATCAACTTGCAACCAATATTCCTGAAGTTAACACTACTTTTTCTGATTATCTTGATCCGCTTTTGCAGAACAGTTTTTATTTTGATCCAATTATACCGCAAGAAATTGAAACAGAAATTAGCCATACAATAAAGCCCTGGGGCTTTATTCTACCCCTGTTAAACTGTTAAAACTTGCTAAATCAGTCATATCTATACTATTAACCAAAATTTTTAACCACTCTGTACTAACTGGGGTTTACCCTGCAAAACTTAAAAATGCAAAAGTAATTCCAGTTTATAAGGGTGAAGACGAGACGTTACCTGAAAACTATCGGCCAATTTCTTTGTTATCAATTTATAATCGTTTATTTGAGAAAATTTTATATCGTAGACTGATAAAGTTTATAGACAAGAATGATATTCTTTATGATTTAAAATATGGCTTTCGCAATAAACATAGTACCCAGCACGCGACTCTTGATATTGTGAACACCATACATTCTAATATGGACAATAGAAAGTACTCATGTGGAATTTTTATAGATCTTAAGAAAGCATTTGATACTGTAAACCATGAGATTCTTTTGACAAAACTTGAACACTATGGAATAAGAGGAGTTATAAATTCTTGGTTTAGATCATATCTTTCAGATCGCCGACAGTCTATTGAAATAGACAAATGCATATCTGAAACTGAAACGATCGTATGTGGAGTACCTCAAGGCTCTGTACTTGGACCCTTGTTATTTGTGTTATATATTAATGACATCCATAAATCTTCCAAGGAATTTACTTTTTATCTTTTCGCAGACGATACAAGTCTAACTTATGCAAATGACAACTTACGTACTCTTGAACTAACTGTCAATAATGAACTTGAGAAAGTAAGCGAATGGCTTAATGCTAACAAACTAACGCTCAACGTCAAAAAGTCTAATTATGTCATTTTTCGTCCCCACCAAAAAAGAATGCCTTTCATTCCTCAAATTAAGATTTTTAATCCAACTTTAAATACTAGAGTAACTCTAGAGATGAAGGACTTTGTTAAATATTTGGGTATAATGATTGATTCTGAACTATCATGGAAGCATCATATTGACTTTATCTGTCACAAAATTAGTAGATCGGTTGGAATAATTGCTAAAATGAGGCATTACATTCCACGGCGTCTTCTTTTGAATTTATATCATGCACTTATTTCTCCTTATTTAAATTATGGTATCTGTGCATGGGGCAACTGTCCACAGACCTACCTCAATAAGATACTTGTTCTGCAAAAACGTGCTCTGCGTTTGATTTATTTTTCTAAACCCAGAGACCATGCAATCCCTTTTTTTATTGAATCAAACTGCCTTCCTTTGTGGTCTTTGTTCTTTCAACAGTTAAGCTATTTAATGTATGACGTTCATGCTAAGACAGCTCCTAAAAGTCTTCTCGATAAGTTTGCGAAAATCAATACAGAACATCATTATAATACGCGATTATCTGCGAAAGAATGCTTCTCTGTCAAATTCTCTAGAACTGAAAAAATGAAAAAATCTTTTACTAGAATCGGTGTGTCTATTTGGAATTCTATTCCACTTTCTGTTAAGACTCTCAACGTTTCTAATTTTCGTAAAAAAATTAAATCACTACTCCTTGATGTTCTAGGTAATGAAGATAATTATTTGAATGTTAATTTTTTAATAGAATATTTTGTGAAGTTAACCTGATATATTGTATATACCTCTAGTTGTAATTTTAGTCTTTTTCAAATAACAAAATCCCTTGTACTTGAATTAATATGTAAGGTGTTTCTTTCGGTATGTTTTTGTATTTCTTCTTTTCTTTTTTCTTATGTAATTTAATAACGCCTTTAGTTAAAGTCTTGTCCTGCCTAGATTAGCATTGTAGCTATTTGCAGGACATGAAGTTTTGTAAACCTTATATTTCTTTAAATTAAATAAATACATCAGGTTCAAATACATCAGGTTTGGTAGGGGGTATATCGAGGTATATATGATGTCCGTTAAAATCAGTTGTATTGTCACGGGCACTTCAATCGTGCCACAAATGAATGTTGTCATGTCTCGTGCTTGCAAAGGATGCTGCGTTACGTACACTCTATTTAAGGGGTTTGTATGGGAACTCAACAATTTTGTTTTGTTTTATTTATTTATTTATTTTTTGTGGGTACTAAACAGTAGCAATTTAGTACTAAGGTAGGGCAAGATCGGAGATTTTTTACAGCACGTGTATATGTAGCCTTTTCAATACAAATGGATTTGGCAGTTTCTTTTGTTCATGGGGACAGTAATTTTACCACGATTAGAAGAAGCGCTGGCTGGGAGGATTAAAGTACATTAGTCATAGGACATCATTGTCCGTCAAGGACCCTGAATCCCCGTCAACAGACATCATTTACCTTCATTAAACATTACAAACCGTCATTAGATATCCCTCATCCTTATTAAACATCATAAACCATCCCCAGAATTAATTTGCCGTCATGTACCACGTAGTTGTCACTTATCGGTAGGCTCTGTTCCGCCTTTTCTGCACATCAGGGACCTTAAACAGTCAGGACGTAAACTCTCAGGAAGACTTCGATTAAAAAATAAATTTTGGCTCGATGTATTTCCGCCTCTTAAGGTGTCACACATTAACTTTAGCATAAAGTGTTAAACAGTTAAATAATTTGCGGTCTTAAAGCAGGCAAATTTTGTATGCATGTATGTATGTATGTGTTTTTGCAATATTTAGACAGGCTGACCCAGTTCAGCCTAAAGCTGGTTAAATTGTGGGCCTGTATGAACAATGACAAGACCAGAACACCACACCGGGAACTACGTTCCCTACTCTTTGCAAGAAAAGTGTGGGTTCTTTAATGTCCCCTGCTAAACAATATAAAGTATATGCAGAAGACGGGCCCATGTTTATCGTTCTTATCTGAGAAGATAAGAATGTCTAACTATTTGCCGATATCAGTGTAAAGGCAGCACATTCTCCTCAATTATTTTAAGACTATGAGTGTTGTTCCAGTCTGGGACTTGAACCCTCGACCCCCCGCACTGCAGTTCGGCGCTCTACAACGTAAGCGAACGAAGCAGTAATTTCACGTTCTTGCTTTGAATAGGACGGCTACGAAATTTAAAGAATTTTAAAACGTACTTGCTGAGCTATTGTTCTTCCTATGAATTCCTTGTTTTTTCCTCGTCTACGTTGCCGTCGTCGCTGTGGTTTGCTTAAGGTCCCAATCTCCTAACCTGGCCATTCCTCAGTGTGCCCTTAGTGCTACCTTGTCGAAGTGCTTTTTGGACTCTCTGGGAAAGCTTCTTGCATCCACTTAAAATGAGTCGTATTTTTTTTTAGAGTAGTCTCACACACACACAATCTACACGGTGTTGCCCTTTCTGTCTCTTTGGTATGCTTGATTGAGTTCGTCCTTAAAGCTTGTTCTCGAGCAGTTACGGTCAAGCCCTCTGTCTATTCTTCTTAAAATATCCATTCCTTAGTCATACTCAGGAATCTTCTTTAGCGACATCTTTGCTGTTTGCTGAAGAAACTGTCAGTGGAGGGCTTTGTCCTTTCACTTTCTGGATTCTATTCTTTTGTCCCCTTTTGAAATTTCATCACTCTTTAACAATCGCAGATAGTCGCCTTCTCCTGAAACGTAACTTGAGGCATGAACACCTACATACTTTTTGGGGCAGCCGTATTAGTATTTGTTCCCCCTCCTGGCACTAAATCTCGAAATACTGTTTATAATGGTAATTGAACTCAGTGGAGTGCAATTTGGGCTGAAAACACATACTTGATTTCATAATCGAACGAGCGCCCAGCGCGAGTTCGATTTGAAATAACAAGTAGGATTTCAGACAAAAATTGCACCACACGAGGTTCAATCACCACTTTATTACATCCATTTTGAAATCGCCTAAATAGGACTCGCTTAGTTCAAATATTTCATTAATGCAGTACCGAGCCAGTTTGAAATTAAATTCATCCATTTTGGGAGGGGAGGGGGAATAGGAGTTCTGGAAACAAAAGTTGCAAAATTTGCCACACGATACTCTTTGTCTTTTAGTTCAAATATTTCATTGATGCAGTACTGAGCCAGTTTGAAATTAAATTCATCCATTTTGGGAGGGGAGGGGGAATAAGGGTTCTTGAAACAAAAGTTGCAAAATTTGTCACACGATACTCTCTTTGAAATCTGATCGGCTATTATGTGTTTAGTGGAGCCTCCTCATTGGCTGGGAAAGAGATGCAGTTTAAAGCAAAAATTGGTGTGATTCGTGAATAAATGGCAGCAATGAGAGCCAATCAGATTACAGGGACCACCAGTGATTTCAAAATGGGCGCAATAAATCATATAAACTACGGTGTTATACAAGGATTTCCAGCCCTTAGAAGAGCCGTAACAACAGACGTGAAAAAATATCGTATTTTTCACGTGTGTTTGATATCACCAATCAGTTGTTGACACGTCACTCGCCTTTCGCACCACTTGGTCAGTTTAATGAATGAACGAGAAAGCCCTCGCCATTCTCAATCCAAGATTGTTTGTCGGAATTTGATTAGGGTTAGGCTCTTAAAACAGAGACATCTGTATCGCTTACAGACAGTGACGTTCATACTTTCTCAGAGACGGAAGAAAACCAAAATACGGAGAGAAAAACCGAAAGTTACGTATTAAGTGGCTTTGGTAATGGCATTTCCCGCGGCTGAGAACGAAAATCGACAAGTGGAAGATTTGCCACAGGCCGATTGTGGCCGTTTACCTGAAAGATTTCTTCTGTCGGTACGGACCAAGTCAACAACTGAGAATTTTGTGTATTGAAAATTACGCCCATTGTTTTGTTTTTGTAGTGTTTTAACGCATTTTTTCATCTTGAACCTTAGCGCCTACCTGCTTTACGATTTTTATTCGGGAATTGTCGATCCTTTTACTTTCATTCATTAATAAAATTGACTTTTCATGTCAGTAAAGGCCTGTTGTGTTTATATGATAAACAAAATAATATATGATTGCTTGTAGATATGAAATTTCTCTTCTCGTGTTCAACTCGACATCTCACTTGTTGGCTGCGTTCACTCGTGAGCTACCGAGGTAAACACTCGACGAGAAATTCGATATCCACGCGCGCCCATGTATTATTCTTTATATATCATCATGGTTATTAAAGTTTAATGTAACGAAAGTGATAAAAACAGAGATGTGAGTAAGATCTAAGTAAGATGCAGAGTTGTCGAGTTCCAAAAGTACGACTGGTGTAATGTGTTGAACCCTGAACACACAAGAAAACTTGTACAACGTCAAAATAATATCAGAAAGAGAGATAGTGCATCAAAACGTCAAACAAAGGTAGCAATGCAATGACTTCAGAAGAATTCAAAGATGTGTTTTGATGATATTTGAGTTATTTGACGTAGAGTGAAAAACTGGAAAGCAGATCAGATAGATTGAAAACCATATATGTATATATGAAAAAAGCATACAAATGCACGCAACAAACCCTATAGGCATTGTGGGTTCTTTTCGGGTCACGGTTCCTTAATTCTTTAACTCCCAAAAGTGGTCAACATGAAACTTCTTCTTCTGATGTTTTACATTATCCAGCAAACAGATGATGAGAATATTCAAACTTATCAAGTAGAAGTTGTTATCTTGATCTAACAAAAAACTCTTATTACTTATTTACAAGGAAGTGTTAGAGGGGAGAATTAAAAATCAGATCAGAAAACGTCACAGTAGGACGAAGCAAGGCAGGTTTGATTAATTTACTTATTTATTTGACTTCTAAAAATTAATATATTACCCAGATTACTCTTCGAGAATTTCACGTCCTTTTTCTGACAAACTTTCTCGAGATATCTGTTTACTGCACGGTGTTATTTATTTATTCCCAGCTATTTGAAGGAATTTTACTAGACCGTAAAACTGGTCGTAATAAAATCAGGAATACAAAACATTTCCATGAAATAAAGGCATCTCAGAAGCATCTCATGTATTTGCTCATTACTTATAGAGTAATTTTGGGTTGTGTCCTCGCGTACCGGTACGCAAAGGTGCGAAACATTAACGAACTGCGTCACAACTGCATGTATGGATATGAAAACAATAGGAATTCCCCCGTGTACCGGTACACCAGGACAACCCCTAATTTTGTCAGAGAACTGATGAACAAGTTAGCGATGAAAACGAAGAATCCAGCATGGTCATTGAAGTATGAGAGAGGGCCATATAACCAATTGTAACATTATCTGCACAAGTACGACAAAACATATTGTTTAATTGTTGGTATTATGGGATCTTTCTCTACCATAGCAACGTAAAACTTAGCCTTTAGCGGAAATCACGTAAAATTTCATTCAACCAGGTCTGCGTCAGCCTAAAGATAAAAATTGTTGAAGTGCAGATGTATATTGGGGGGTTTATATTATGCTCTTAGTCATGCAAACTATATTACACCGATAAAATCAGTTATGTGGTCTTGGAGTTCCTAAGTTCATCCTTTCGTATGCTCATCTCTAACCTCATCCCAATCATCTTTTTAGTCCTCATCCTCATCTCATCCTCACCTTCATTCTCATTGTTTTCCTCATCCCCTGCTCATCCCCATCTTCATCCTAATGCTCATACTCATTTGTTTTTCATTGTCTATCTGCGAGAGGCCACTGTGACATGATCGTGAGAAGCTAATTTATATATTTGTTCTACTAGGGATAATTCGCTGATAAAAACAGTAAAATGCAGTATCTCCAGAGATAAGATATTTATTCAATACACTGAGTGCATTTATCAGTTTTTTTTCTGCAAGGAAAGCTTTGTTTCCTTATCACGCGTCAGCGAGAGGCCATTGTGAAACAATCATGATTGACTTTTTTTATTTGGCCATGATGAAGTGGTTTTAAATGTAGTGTTACGGCAACTATTTAGAAAATTATATCTTAGACTATGTCGTAGAGCCAAGGTTGTCTGCCAGAAGAGTGCCAATTAATAGGGCAAAGAGCAATCAATAGTGGCAATATATAAAATATCAGTGGCAATATATAAAATATCAATAAATAAAATGGAAGGCTGTGAAACATCGAAGCAGAAGCAGAAAGTGAATAGAGCTTGCTCGTCTTTTTTATCATTGTCTAACGAGCAACAACGAGGCAAAAACAAGACAATCTATCAAATATGCCTTAGGCAAGTGCTTTGCAGAGTCAGCAAAACTAGCCCTTCTAAAACAAACGCTGCATGGCGTTTGCTTTGTAACCTAGGGAGTGGTGCAAAATCCACGTTTTAACTTCTAAATGGTTCAAAAATTCCCAGCCGACCTTTCTAATGCTGACAGATGATAGCGACAAGGTTCTCACGAAGGACATGTGAACCATAAATCTGGGTAGATGAGCAAACAATTCTTCGTTAATGCCATTGTAAGTGTGAAAAAACGTTGTTTTAATTCTGTACAACATTTTGCCATGACATGATAGACATGAAACTGATTCCAGCCAGCATACCTGATCAGCGCAAGATACATACACTAATGCAGCAATCTGTTTGGCGCTATACATACCTCGATGGGACAATTGGATCGGTGTAATCGATACGCTAACCTAGAATTGAAAAATTTCAAGGCTTCTCATCGAGTGGTTACCTGCATGTTTGTGGGCACAAAACACGAACACACACCTGACGCTTTCAAACTGCTATGACTTTCAATTACAGAGGCTGATTATGAAGTTTCCTGCACCAGCAGCAAAATTATCGTTCATCAGAATCCAAGCATGTCGCAAATTTTGTGAGACTAACCGTCTCTTATAATTTGAGCGAATTAGGCTGAGCACGCTGTGAACTCCGCTGCTACTAATGTTACCATTTTTGATAAGTATGGGACTTCGCTATGCGTGCTGCGAGCTCGATGTTATGTTAAAAGCGACTAAGGACTGGTTTGATAGAGCTGAAGCAGAGTATTTTGGAAGGCTTTACAACAGTACATACTCGTAAGAAGATATTCATGAGTAGACAATACCACAAAAATTCCAAGTACTTGCCTTTAATTTGTACTCTATCATTCAAGTTTGAAACTAAGTGAAGCTAGGGTAACACTACGTTAAGGGGGAGAAAGCGGGAGGTCAAGGAAGCCCTGCCACCCCCACCCCCACCCCCACCCCCACCCCCACCCCCACCCCTCTCTATTTTTACGATTTATTTAAATGTTCTCTGGAACTACCAAAGGCCAGAGAAATGAGAAATCAAATTTTGAAGGGTATATGGTAATCATACCTTAGCTCTGATCTTTTTTAACCCGTTCCACAGTAGCCTAAAGTACAGGCTGGGGTATTAATCAGATAGTAAACATAGTACGACCCGCAGTTCCTCACTCGAATAATAACGGAGAATTTACAACAACTATGATATCGGAAGCAAACTGTTCTGTCAACTGCGCCTTCAGCCACTGATGGATGAGTGCCGCGCAGCCAACCTGTTCCATAAGTACCACATCTTGACATGGATAGACATTTAGTCGGCATCTTTGTTCCCGCATTTCCTTGGAAACGAAACCAGCCAGGACCAAGGTGTTTGTCGCATTTTTTGTTCTTGGTTTTGTACGTGGTTTTCCTGGTCTTGTCCGTCAATTTTGTGTATCTTCGACATTCTAAGTAATCATTAATGACAAATTGATTTCTACAAACACTACCTATATCTTTAAGACCATTTTTCAATGGAGTGTCGAGAGTAACCCGGATTGCATTGCTTTTGCTTTACCTCGCTCTGTGATTGGTCCATACAACTAACAACACTCTCTCAACCAATCAGAAGAAGTCATTGGAAGAAATATTGGTTTTATGAATCAAACTTTTCCGATATTTATCTTCCTCATATTTTTCTGGTACGTGATAAAAAATAACTCACCATCAGGTATGCAACTGGTTTTTCCGTCACCCGTGTATCCATGATTACAAATACAATGGTAGGATCCAAGTTGATTTACACATGTTGCCACATCCTTGATGCACTTATGGATACCATTTTGGCATTCATCGACATCTGTAAAACAGCATTTAAGGTATTACTAATGTCACCAGAAAAGCACCTCTAAGGATATTTCTTGCACTCGTTCAATATGGAGGAGATCAGACGACTGATGTGGAATTTATTGGTCTTGGATTGACCACGGTTGGTGCTCGAAATGACCTGCTTTCCCTATTTTTATAATGCACAATTCCCGGTACGAACAAAGTTGACAAAATAATGTTGAAATTAACCTGAAGAGATAAGGCGGCTATGGCGCGTTTATTAACATGATTATTTATCTTGTTTTATCTCATTTTATTTACGGCAAACGCGAACGACTGAAATTCGATCTAAATTTATCCCATAGTCGTTCACTACTTAAGGAATATCGACTCAGTGAGCCGAAGAGTGATTAAATACCAACGGACAATGAGGCTCCCGTTATTCCCGTTAATGACCTTTCAACCCCAAAATTGTACAAGGTACGCTTGAGTCAACTGTGTTGCTTGTTAATAAAAATTAAATGTAATTCCGCGTTTTCCTGCGGCCTTTCCTCCTTTTCTAGCATCTGCAGCCACTGCGCCCTCGGCAATAGTAAACACATGAAAAGTCTGTGAAAATGGTTGACGCTGTTGGTGCACCCGCACATTCGTCACGTTTAGACATGTACCAAAAAATAATATAGGACTATGAATCTGCTGAATTTGATGCCTGGAAAAATTTAGATGGGTAGATTTCATTGTGATCTCTACAGTTTTTTCCATAGCCATTAAACCTTTCCTTGCAAACGCAGTTTAAGTGTTTGGTCGGTTTTGCGCTCTGCCAGAAGGTCCCCGAGAGGGAAACAGTTACCCTGAACGAGTGCAATTTTTGACAATAAAAGAGACTCCAAATTCAACTTGTGAAAGAAAACTAAAACTAAAAGGACACAATGTGTGTAAGATGACTCAGAAGTCACTGGACGGCGTTTAGAAGCATACGAGACGAGATCAAAACGGAAACAGTAGAGGTGCATACACGTATAGGTAAACATGATTATGACAACGCACGCGCAGCCTAGCCTTACCTTCGCAATGTTCTCCTGTGTATCCAGGTGGACATATACACTGATATCCCTTGTCCGTAAATCCAACCAGGCAAGTTGCGTTGTTGCAGCACTTGTTGAAGTAGCACTTATTCTGGTGGAAAATAATATAGCTAGAGGTTCTTTGATTTTTCACGCTGATTATTTCATAATATCTATAATTGTTGAGCCACTTTGCACTAACGACAGATGATGATCAGGTGATTTACTACACGGCTGTCGTAATCGATGGTGATCTATGCTGATGAATCCTACGGGGCACCCAAGGCTATCTTTTTTTAATATTTGTTCGATTGCAATGCTCTCAGGCTCCAATTTGAAAACTTTTCTCATGAATTCTCCTAATCTGGTTCGGTGAGGACTCGCAGAGGGTTTAAGAAAATTGCTTGAAAGGTAAACAAGGCTGACGAACAGCAAACAATTCTTACCTCCGTGCCTCTATACATTAAGCCTGCCGTCGGTTTCAGATCATTTGGGTGTTGTAGTTGGTCCGAGTCACTTAGCTGGCATATCATTTCATCTTTTTCTCGTGGTACCATGTTGATCGATGTACATCTGTCTACCATGGTACACCAGTTTCTGCAGTGACTATACATATGCATTCCGACTGGTAATGAAATGTTTTTAATGACGTGGCCTATCAATGCAAATCCATCTATTGGCTCCAGAAACTTGAGACGTCGACAATCATCTATAAGTCAGGCAGGGGTGCACAAGATAGGGATCGGATCACTTACGTTCAGCGGCAAAGTAAAAAGCAATTGCGCCCAGTTGTTCAAAGGGTGGATAACTCTATCCAGCTGGTAAATCGCTATGCAGCGGAAAAGTGTGAACAACTCACAATTGGAAAGTTTAGAGACACTTGGGAAGTTTGGAGAGCACTCAAGAAGCTAGAGTTGCTCGAGGCGTAGCCTCGAGCAACTCTTACGCATCTTTTGTGCTCGAGGCTACGCCTCGAGCAACTCTTACGCATCTTTTGTGCTCTCCAAACTTCCCAAGTGCTTCATATCTCGATGAACGCACCACTGACGTTTCATAACAATTTTAACCTGATGGTTTAAATGTTGTTAATATTCCCTCTGCTACGCTTCTGCGCGTTGGTAATTTTGTTTTAGGAAAACAATTCGCTACACTATAAACGATCTTGTCTTAGATTGGTCAAAAAACCGACAGGTGAAATCATGCGTGGAAATAAACTTTATTTTCTGATTGATTACAAAATTCTCGAGGGATTTGGTAGCTGTCGTCATGAGCGTGCACAATAGGAATATGAAGCATGCTCACGCAATTGAATTTGATCAGAGAAATTCACGCGCTATGTTATATAACATATTGTGCTCTCCAACAGATTGAGATTTATCCAGTGGATAGCGTTATTCATCTTTCGAACAACCGGAGCCTGATTCATAATTTTTCAACCCATGCAGTCTTTTGACGAGTTTGTTTTTATGTTTTTTTTTTGTTTTGCCATTGGTTTTTTTTTTGGAAGCACAATGGCACAGATAATGAATCTTCAAAAACGTCCATGATTACCTTCTATTGTGATTTTTGAAAAGCTAAAACCTTTGGCAGAAGATACAAAAATTTTTTTAGAAAAAGTCAAAGTTCTTACAAGCACCTCACTCTAAGAAAAATTAAAAAGGAACGTAAACGAAATCAAAGTGCTCTGTGAGCAAACTCGTGAATTGACAATTGATTTTTTACACTATGTTTAATGTTATCTGGTTTAGGGAATTTTGTGGTTGATTGTCATATCTAGAGTACGAGCAGTAGTTCAGTGTTCGCTAATGTAGCAAAGAAACAAAGTAACGTTGGGATAAGAAGGCATTACAATTGAAATGATCATGCTAGTACATTTGACAAGGTGGATGATGTCATGTGTTTTAAACGTCTATCATTTTTGTTTCTGGTTCAAAAGAAAAGGTTGGAAGTAAATGTGGGTGAAAAGTGAAATTTACTGTCTTTCGTTGTAAATATTAGAAAATCAAGGCAATACTGTCTTAATGAAAACATTAACGATTCCCTCTTTATCAAATGAGACAAACGGGAATGAGTTTTGAGTGATACAAATGAGCCAAGCCTGCCACCGTCATTTTGGATCTCCGCCTGGGTAGATTTAAGTCACGTGCTAGGCAACGTATAATCAATAACAAGATAGAATTTCATTTCAGGCCTATTTATCTATTTTGTGGTGTGTAACTTTCGCATTTTAGTACGTTGTATGTATGTTGAATCTTCAAATTGTCTTGAAACTGAAAAGAAAATTGTTCTTTAAAAATTCACTGAAAATCGGTAGCTCAAATTGTTTGTTTAGGTGTTATTTGATTTTCGTGTTAACTTGTTATTTCGTCAGTCGCCGGCACTTCTGTTGCTTCACACAGGAAAAACACACGCGACGAAACGTAATGATTAATTTTGTCCTAAATCTCACGCCATAACAGAAAAAGCTTTTGAACATCTGTAAACTCGGAGCGCTTCGCAGTAAGTGACATTTTCAATGAATCTCCGGATTGTTTTCAAGTTCAAGGATTGTAAATTACAATTTTATGAAAAACGAAGGTTGTTCTGTTATTTCAGTGTGAATCCTTGCATGCCTGCCAGTCGCTGGCGCCGCTTGTTGAAACTAAAACGAAAAAAAAAACTCTTTTAAGATTATCATTGGCTTCTTTTTCACCCCACCACTATTCTTAGCAACAAAGGTCGCCATTTCGTCTGTTTATTGCTCGCCAAAAACTATCAAATGCACTCAAAAGCCTAAAATCTAAAAAAAGTTTACAGGAATCGACCAATCGAGCGAGCGAGCGAGCGAGCGAGCGAGCGAATGGCATTCCCCACATCGTATCTATAACTCGCTCTTGCGCATGCGCGCAATTCACGAGTTAAAAATGAGACATTTGGTGGTTTTGCACGTTAATGAAATGCATGTGTAGTCGTATTTTCTTTGGACTAAGCGAAACCATCCACGCGGTTTTTTTTCAGGTTTAGTCAGAATTTTCTGGCAACACCTTTGAAGCATTTCTTGAGACTGGCTTTGTTCGTTTTCTAGACGATAATTTGAAAGAACAGTCTAATTTTGTAGTGCGTGAAGACCGATTTAAAGTCCAACAATGATATGCGACGATGTGTGGTACCTCTCAGACTTTGAATACCAGTTGCGTACACTAACATTATGATTTACTTTTAAGAATCACTGGGAAATTCTTGCCGGGACAACTAAAAAACTTTCGTTTCAAATATAATTCTATTTGTTTCCTTTTTCTCAAGTTACTCAAGTCTGATGAGGGTCATATCTGTTCTGATGAATTGTTCATCAGTGTTTTTCCGCAAGCTCGATTGTTTAGAGGACAAACATATGAATCGTTGACGATAATCACGAAAAATTATTTTTTTCCTCTGAGTTTTAGCTCTCAATATTTATCGATAGTTTCATGGTGGAATTAATATAGATAAATTCTTACATTTAAAAAAAATTGCGTGCTCGCCTCGAGTTGCCTTCAGTGTCAATGAACTGCATGTAAATGGATATTGGTTCAACAAATTTTTCAAATTGGGTTCTTGCATCTTAATGTATCGCATATTATCTCTTAGGAACAAGTAATCATCGACTTTAAAATACATTGTCCTTTAGAATTAGTTTGAGAGCCGATTTAAAACCTTTAACAATTAGTCAGACTATCATAACAGTTTCCAGCACCTGTTTTAACGTGTGGATTGCGAAATGCACTGTAAGGATAAAATATATCTCTCAAGAACATAGTGCAAGGGCCGTGCTACTTCGCGTATTCGTAAATTTCGATTAAAAGTCGAAAGCAATGATCGTTGGGACAACACATCTCCCACACATCAGGCAAACAACCAAGAGAAAGGAGCCAGCCTTAAAGAATCTGTAAAAACTTTCATAGAACACGCGAAAAGAATGTTAAAGTTAACTCACCATGGTTTGCAATTGTTAAAGTGTAAAACCAGCCTCCGAACAAAAAAAACAGAAATGAGAAAGAAAACATGCGGCGGCGACAGCGCCTCATCTTTAGAGCTTGTAAGAAAGAAAGTTCTTAGCCTTCTTTTGACAGTAATTCACTCTTTAAAGAGATTGTCAAAAGCGTGTGAAAACTGTCACCCATAAGATGCTTATCTCTCGCAATAAGAAAAAGGAGAAATTTTATCTCCTATTGTGATTAATTATTAATCCCAAAGCGGTGGCTGTTTATGAAGTTCTTCCAATGGCGTGTTTAATAAGGAGTCCTTTTTTTTCTTTGGCTCTTCACAGAAAACAATGATAAAAGCAAAACAAGTTCAAATGAAGTCAGAACAGTGCCTCTGTTTGACAAAAGGATTGAATAACAACTTAGTAAAATGACGGACGGGTTTCAGCGCTTCCTTGTTTAATGGCATAATTGGCCCGCAGGAGTAAAACCATCATTGAAGCTTCAATTTGTCATTATATTCAAGATAAATGCGTTATTGATCAAGTGTAAAGTAAAGACGGCTGGATATTAGCAACTCAAGCTAGCGGGGACTCTACAATACTGTTCTTCGTAAACACAAGGGATCGCGGGTGATAGTTTTAGAAGAGAAACGACACAATTTACAGTCAAACCTGTATCTAGCAGAACCGTATTAGAAGGCGATTATCAAAGTCCCGAAATTGTTTCCCTTAATTACTGCAATTTTCTCCTCCATTAAGCGGTCACCTTTATTAGGCGGTCGTGTTCACCCTTTAAGCTGGAGTAAAAAATTAACAGAGACGCTTCTGTGATACCTTTGTTTCATAGAAATGTTTTAAGTATGAGGGAAGGCCATCTAAACACCTATGGCTTAATTTATACTCGTAGAATGAAAATTGTTTGATTATTGGTATTGGGCAAATACTTTCATCCCATTATGAGATAATTTTCTACAGTGGCTGCTTAAAATTCACATCAGTACAAAATATGCCCCTTTTTGTGAATTCATATAGAATTTCACCCAGCCAAACGAATGATCTTTTTTGAGTTGAAGAGTACAGATGTATGTATACTCTAAATATGTTTGGTAGGGGGTATATCGAGGTATATGTAGTGCCCGTGGTTATATAAACGTCATTTCCCCTTTAAAATAGTTGTAGTGTCACAGATACTTCAATCGTGCCATAAATGAATGTTATCCTGTCTTATGCTTGCGAAGGATGCTCCGTTACATCATAGTTAATCGAGTCCCCTCGATTAACTATGGTTACATGGACTGTATTTAAAGGGTTTGTACGGGAACTCAACGCTTTTGTTTTGCTTTATTTATTTATTTTTTTGTGGGTACTAAACAGTAACAATTTAGCACTAAGGTAGGACAAGATCGCAAAATTTTTACAGCACGAATATATGTAGCCTTTTCACGACAAATGAAGATTTGGCAGTTTCCTTTTGTTCATGGGGACAGTAATTTTACCACAATTACAGGAAGCGCTTGCTGGGAGGATTTAACTGAATAAGTCATTGGACATCATTGTCCGTCAAGGACCCTGAATCCCAGTCAACATACATAATTTACCTTCATTAAACATCACAAACCGTCGTTAGATATCATTCATCCTTATTAAACATCATAAACCATCCCCAGGCTTGATTTGCCGTCATGTACCACTTAATTACCACTTATCGGTACAAGCTGTTCCGCCTTTTCTACACATCATTTCGGCTCGATGTGTTTCCGTCTCTTAAGGCGTTAAACATTAACTTAAGCATAAAGTGTTGAACACTTAAATAATTTGCGCTCTTAGAGCATCCAAATTTTATATGCATGTATGTATGTATGTGTTTTTGCAATATTAAGACAGGCTGACCCAATTCAGCTCAAAGGTGGTTAAATTGTGGGCCTGTGTAAACAATGACAAGACCAGACAACAACACCGGGAACTACGTTCCCTACCCTTTTCAAGAAGAGTGTAGGTTCTATAATGCCCTTGCTAACCAGTACAGAGTATATGCAGAAGACGGGGCGTCTACGTTTATCGTTCATATCTGAGAGGATAAGAATGTCTTACTATTTGCCGATATCAGTGTAAAAGGCAGCACATTGTCTTAAGTTATTTTAAGACCCTGAGTGTTGGTCCAGTCTGGGACTTAACCCTCGACCTCCTGCACCGTAGTTCAGCGCTCTACAACGTAAGCGAACGAAGCGCAGTGATTTCACGTTGTTGCTTTGAAAAGGACGGCTACAAAATTTAATTAACAAATAGAGAAGCCTTGACTGTGATCTGTTCTGAAGCGGCTAGAGCACGAAAGAAGTGTAGGGAGAAACACGAGACGTAGTCGAGTGTTTCTTCCCACTTCTTGAGCGCTCTAGCCGCTTCCTAAGTGCTTTATAACAGAACAGAGCACAGTCAAGGCTTCTCTATTTGTTTTATAATAAAGAATCCATTAAATTCCCCGAGCATTACTTTCAATTTTCAAAACAAATTTTATTCCCAAAGCGAACAACAGTGTCGTCAGCATGCTCTATACTCTCATAAAGCACGCTTCAATAAGCCAATCAGAATGTCAGAATGGTTCAAGTAATCTGATTGGCTGTACAAGACTAAAGCTGTAAAAAGTGTCAAACCATCAAAGTTCAAAAACCATCAAAGTTTACATTTTGCGATAGTTTACAAACTAAAATAGTTCGGCGGGTCGAATTTAACACTTTAGCCTGAAGTTAAGTCTCTAATACAAAATCTTGAAGTGAAATGTTCGGTGAACTTCAGCCGAATTATGGCTCATAAAAATACGCGAGTTTTTTCACATGACAAGGTAGGAAAAAACTGTTCAAGGCGAGTGTATTTTGAGTGAACGACAGCCGAATTCACCGGAACATGAAGATCGCTCGGGATGACAGCACTGCAAAACTCGGCTGCAGTGACTGATGTGACTTTCCACTCAACGCATCGGAAAGGATATTAGAGCAAGCTCTTATTTTTTTACTCGAAGGGCGGCCGATGTAGTTACTGAGGCTTGCTTTACTGTGATGGCCGGAGATCGTCATGATAAGCGAGCCGCGATGGACTTCAGCATGATCATATTCGCGCAAACACCGTCATGATTAGAATGAATTTTAACAATTATGCCAGTTTGGTTATATTTTTCATCATTTCTGTTTTGTTCAGTTTTGTATTTGAACACTGAACTTTATATACTATACGAGTGTTAGCTGTGTTTGATTTTTATTTCCGTACGTACTAAGCTTGCAATCTAACTGAGCGTGAAAATCTTTAAAACTCGGAATGTCTATTTTTTTTTTCCTTTGAGGATTTTCGTATCTGCTCACGTTTAAATAACGTAAATTACGGCGCCTGGTATGTTCACAAACCTTTGTTTGGTTCTTCTGTTGCTACTTGCCGGCTCGCTTGTTCCGAGATTTCACTTTCAATTATCGGAAAAAAGCTAAAAAGAAGTCGCGGAAAAGGTCGAACATAGTACAATTTGGCAGATGGCGTGACAGCTTTAGCTAAGCTCTATGCTCTATACTCTCATAGATCACGCTCTTTCATTCAATGACAGCGCGCGTTATATCCGAACTTTATTTTAAAGAATTTTAAAACGTGCTCGCTGAGCTATTGTTCATCCTATTAATTCCTTTGTTTTTCCTCGTCTTCGTTGCCGTCATCGTTGTGGTCTGCCTATGGTCCCAATCTCCTAACCTGGCCATTCCCCAGCGTGCCTTTAGGGTTATCTTGTCGAGGTGCTTTTTGGACTCTCTAGGACAGCTTCTTGCATCCACTTAAAATGAGCCGTACTTTTTCAGAGTAGTCTCACACACACACACACACACGCACAATCTACATGGTGTTGTCCCTTCTGTCTCTTCTTTGGTATGCTTGATTGAGTTCGTCCTTAAAGCTTATTCTCGAGCAGTTACAGTCAAGCCCTCTCTCTATTCTTCACAAAACATCCATTCCTAAGTCATACTCAGGAATCCACTTTGGCGACATCTCAGCTGTTTGCTGAGAAACTCTCAGTGGAGGGCTTTCTCCTTTCACTTTCTGGATTTCTATTCTTTTGTCCCCTTTTGAAATTTCATGAGATTCTCTTCTTCACTCTTTAACAATCGCCTTCTCCTGAAACGCAACTTGAGGCATGAACACCAACATACTTTTTGAGGCAGCCGTATTAGTGTTTGTTCTCCCTCCTGGCACTAAATTTCGAAATACTGTCTATGACGGTAATTGAACTGAGTGGAGTGCACTTTGGGCTGAAGTCATACGCTTGATTTCAAAATCAAACGAGCGCCCAGCGCAAGTTAACTTTATCTTTCCTTTGCGTGTGTGTGTTGATGAAGGATTTTATTGATTCTTGAAGGCAGAATTCATTTTAAATTTTCATGGTCGTGTGTTTGAGAGCTATCGATGGCTCAGTGATCATTGCGTTGGACCTCAAAGGGGAAGGTGTGGGCTCTAGCGAGCCCAGCGACTGTGCTATATGTTCTATCCTCACAGAGCCTTTTTCCATCCAGGAGTTATAACGTTTGGTGGAAAGGTGTTTAGACAATCTTACTAAATGTAAAGGACGGTCCTTTATTGAGGACATGCGCATTTATACTCAGTACATATACACTTAGTACATATACACTAGAGTAAGTTATAAAGAAGGCTGAGGGAGTCCACAATTGATGGAAAGCAAGGTTGAACCGAAAATTCGGTCCTAATTCAACTCATCGATAGGGCTGTGATTTGAAATGTATTGTGATCATTGGAAGAAAGTCGAGTGCAAACAAATTTGATATTTTGTTGATAAGTATAGCTCAAAGAAGTCCAAGAATTAAAGTGAACCAAGATTTTGGGAGAAGTAAGTACTTGTGGAAACTTTCTAGATTAGTTTCATCACAAAATGCGGTTCCTGGGATCGAAACTTCCTCAATTTTATTTTTGCGAAGAAGTTATTCAGATCTATTTTACCATTAAACAATTAAGTAAATACGTATTAAAAGCTAAAATTCTGTGGGGAAAACAATTTTTTTCTGGTCATTATCAACTATCCAGAAGTTTTGCCCCCAAAAGATCGAGCTTGCAGGAAAACGCTGATAAATAATTAATCAAAGAGAGGATAAAGTCGGCGTGGCTGTTTAAAGAAAACAGTCGATTGGTTATCGTTGACGTTATGTTAAGCAGGCTGTAATATATTTTGTAAACATCAAAATGAACTCTGCGGTAGATCACGTTTGTGGAAGCATCTAGAGATTTTGACTTTCAGAATAACACGCGTGGTTAGCTCATGCTCTAGAGCAACCCATGCGCCTCTCGCAAAGAGTCAGGAATGCAGCTGCCGGTGTTGTAGTCTTACCTTGTTGTTGTTTATCCATTTTAAAGATCTTTTACAGGCGTAAATATTTTCTATAAAGAAAGTGGTGGAGGAATAATTGAAAAAGAAAAATAAGAGAGAGAAATGCTCTCAATGACGTAAACGTAAATGTTCATGGCTATCTAAAGTTTAATGTAACGAAAGTGATAAAGACAGAGGTGCGTGTTGTTCTAAGGAAGATGCAAAATTGTCGAGCTCCAAAAGTACGACTGGTGTATTGTGTGTGAACACTGAATACGATTTTTTAAAATGTTCTCTGGAACTACCAAAGGCCAGAGAAATGAGGGGAAATCAAATTTTGAAGGGTATACGGTAATCACGCCTTAGCTCTGATCTTTTTCAATCAGTTCCGCAGTAGCCTAAAGTACAGGCTGGGGTATTAATCAGATGGTAAACATAGTACGACGCACAGTTCCTCACTCGAATAATAACGGAGTATTTACAACAACTACGATATCGGAAGCAAACTGTTCTGTCAACTGCGCCTTCAGCCACTGATGGATGAGTGCCGCGCAGCCAACCTGTTTCATAAGTACCACATCTCGACATGGATAGACATTTAGTCGGCAGCTTTGTTCCCGCTTTTTCTTGGAAACGAAACCAGCCGGGACCAAGATTTTTGTCGCATTTTTTCTTCTGGTGACGTATACGGTTTTCCTGGTCTTGTCCGTCATATTGTGTATCTTCGACATTCTAAGTAATCATTAATTGCAAATTGATTATTACAAATGCTATCTTTATCTTTTCGACCATTTTTCAATGGAGTGTCGAGAGTAACCCGGATTGCATTGCTTTGCTTTACCTCGCTTTGTGATTGGTTTAGACAACTCGCAACACTCTCCCAAACAATCAGAAAAAAAACCTAAAACCAATCGTTAAGATGCCCGCTCTTCAGGCAATTTAGTTGTTTCTACTTTGAGTTATCATTGGCTCATATAGGTGTTTTCTTTTCTTGTGATTGGCTGTCGTCAGTGATTTTGATTTATTTAGTTTCGGCTTTACGACTCTCAATCGAGAACTGCGCATGCTCCAGTGCTTTAATTAAGTTAGCTCAAACTTGGTTATTTTTTAACTTTGGCATGTGAAAGAACTAAATAGAAACAGAAGGCGAAAAGAGGAGATGCAGTCATTGGAAAAAAATATTGGTTTTATGAATTAAACTTTTCCGATATTTATCTTCCTCATATTTTTCTCGTACGTGATAAAAAAATAACTCACCTTCAGGTATGCAACTGGTTTTTCCGTCCCCTGTATATCCATGGTAAAATACATATGGTACAATACAATACTAGGATCAGAAATGATTTACACATGTTGCCACATCCTTCATGCACTCATGGATACCATTTTGGCACTCGTCGACATCTTTAATACAGCATCTAAGGCATTACTAATGTCACCAGAAAAGCACCTCTACGGATATTTCTTGCACTTATTCAATTTGAAGGAGATCAGACGACTGATGTGGAATTTATTGGTCTTGGATTGACCACGGTTGGTGCTCGGGAATTATTCAGCTGACCCGTCTTCCCTATCTTTATAATGCACAATTCCCGGTACGAACAAAGTTGACAAAATGATGTTGAAATTAACCTGAAGAGATAAGGCGGCTATGGCGCCTTATATCTTATTATCATGTTATTTGCAGCACACTGAAACGACTTAAATTCAATCAAAATTTGTCCTACAATCGTGCAGTACTAACGGTATATCGACTCAGTGAACCGAAGAATGATTAAATACCATTAGACAACGAGACTCCTGTTCATATCCAGCGTATACATTAGATATTCCTGTTAATGACCTTTCAACCCCTAAACTGCACAAGTTACGCTGGAGCCACCTGTGTTGCTTGTAAATAAAAATTAAATGTAATTTCGCGTTTTCCTGCGGTCTTTCCTCCTCTTTTAACATCTACAGCCACTGCACCCTCGGCAATATTAAACGCATGAAAAGTCTGTGAAAATCGTTGACGCTGCTGGTACACTCATACACTCGTCACGTTTAGACGAGCACCAAAAAAATTATATAGGATTATGAATCAGCTAAATTGTATGCGTAGAAAAATTTAAATGGATACTAAGATTTTACTATTTCCGGTACAGTTTTTTTTCCGTGGCCATGAAACCTTTCGGTGGAACCGCAGTTTAAGTGTTTGGTCGGTTTTTAGCGCTGACAGAAGGTCTCCGAGAGGGAAACACTTACCCTGAACGAGTGCAGACCAAAGAAAAACAAAATAGAAAGGTTCCAAACGGCACGTGAGTAAGTTTATGACAATAAAAGAGACTCCAAATTCAACTTGGACACAACGTGTGTAAGATGACTCACAAGTCATCAGACGGCGTTTAGAAACATACGAGACGAGACCAAAACGGAAACGATGGAGGTGCATACATGCATTAGTAAACAGGATTGTGACAGCGCACGTGCAGCCTAGCCTTACCTTCGTAATGTTCTCCTGTGTATCCAGGTGGATATATACACTGATATCCCTTGTCCGTAAATCCAACCAGGCAGGTTGCCTTGTTGTAGCACTTGTTGAAGTAGCATTTATTCTGGTGGAAAATAATACAGCTGATTATTTCAGAATATTTATAATTGCTGAGCCACCTTAAACCAATGGCACATGATGATCAGGTGATTCATTACACGCCTGTAGTTATCGATAGCGATCTATGCTGATGAATCCTACGGGGCACCCAAAGCGATCTTTATTTTTATTATTTTTTCGATTGCAATGTTCTCAGGCTCCAATTTGAAAAGTTTTGTTATGAATTCTCCTAATCTGGTTCGATGAGGACTCGCAGAGGGTTTAAGAAAATCGCTTGAATGGTAAACAAGTTTGAAGAACGGCAAATAATTCTTACCTCCGTTCCTCTATACATTAAGCTGCCGTCGGTTTCAGTTCATTTGGGTATTGTAATTGGTCCGAATCACTCAGCTGGCACATCATTTCATCTTTTTCTCTTGGTACCATGTTGATCGATGTACATGTGTACATTTCAGAAATCAAAGGGAAATTCTTACCGGAACAACGAAAAAAGTTTCGTTTCATATGTAATTCCATTTGTTTAATTTTTTCTCAAGTTACTCAGGTCTAATGAGTGTCATATCTATTCTGATCAATTATTTATCAGCGTTTTTCTGCAGGCCCGATTGTTTAGGGGACAAACATTTGGATCGTTGACGATGACCACGAAACATTTTGTTTTCCACTGAATTTCAGCTCTCAATACTTATTTATTGATAGTTTAATGATGGAATTAATCTAGATAATTCTTATATTTCAAAATAAAAGGGCGTACTCGCCTCGAATTGCCTGTAGTGCTCATTAATTAACTGTATGGTAATGTATATAGGTTCAACAACTTTTTAATATTGGGTTCTGTCATCATAACATATCTCATATAATCTCTTAGGAACAAGTAATCATTGACTTTAAAATACGTTGTCCTTAAGAATTAATTTGAGAGCCGAATGAAAACCTTTAACATCTAGTCAGACTGTCATAACAGTTGCCAGTACCTGTTTTAACGTGTGGATAGCGAAATGCATTGTGAGGATAAATTATCTCTCTCAAGAACATAGTGCAAGGGCCGTGCTACTTCGCTTACCCGGACATTTCGATCTGAAGTCGAACGCAATGATCGCCGGGTCAACACATCTCCCACAAATCAGACAAACAACCAAAAAAGGGGAAGCCAGCCTTAAAATATCAGTAAAAACTTTCATATAATACGCGAAAAAGAATGTTAAAGTTAACTCACCATGGTTTGCAACTGTTTGGTGTAAAACTAGCCTCCGAGCAAAAAAATCAGAGATTAGAAAGAAAACATGTTGCGGCAACAGCGCCTCATCTTCAGAGTTTGTCAGAAAGAAAATTCTTAGCTTTCTTTTGACAGTAATTCACTTTTTAAGGAGATTGTCAAAAGCGCGTGGAAACTATATCACCCGTAGGATGCTTATTTCTCGCATGGAGCCAAAAGGAGAAATTTTATCTCTTATTGTGATTAGTTATAAATCCCAAAGCGGCTGTTGTTTATGAAGTTCTTCCAATGTCATTTGTGCATAGAAATATTCAGTAAGGAGTCTCTTGTTTTGGCTCTTCACAGAAAACAATGATAAAAACAAAACGAGTTCGAATGAAGTCAAAACAGTGCCTCTGTTTGACAAAAAGACTGAATAACTCAGTAAATAACTCAGTAAAATGACGGACGGGTTTTAGTGTTCCCTTGTTTAATCATCATTGAAGATTGAATTTGCCTCTATATTCAATATAAATGCGTTATTGACCAAGTGTAAAGTAAAGACGGCTGTATATTAGCCTTTCAAGTTAGCGGGAATTCTATATTAGAGTTCCTCGTAAACGCAAGGGATCACGGGTGATCATCTTTGAAGAGAAACAACACAATTAACATTCGAACCTGTATTGAGCGGAACCGTATCAGGCGACGGTTATCAAAGTCCCGAAATTGTTCCCCTAATTACTGTCATTTTCTCCTCCATTAAGCGGTCACCTTTGTTAAGCGGTTGAGTTCACCCTTTAAACTGAAGTAATAATTTAAGAAGACGCCTCTTTGATACCCTTGCTTGATCGGAATGTTTTAATTACGAGGGAAGGCCATGTAAACACCTATAGCTTAATTTATACTGGTAGAATAAAAACTGTTTGATTATTGGTATTGGGCAAGATCGGCTGAGAACGAAAATCGACAACGGGAAGATTTGCCACAGGCTGATTGTAGCCGTGTACCTGAAATATTTCTTCTGTTCCGATCTGTCGGTAGGACCGAGTCACTAACTGAGAATTTTGAGTACTGAAAATTACGCCCATTGTTTGTTTTTGTAGTGTTTTAACGCATTTTTTCATCTTGAACCGTAGCGCGTACGCACTTTATTCGGGGATTGTCGATCCTTTTACCTTCATTCATTAATAAAATTGACTTTTCTTGTCAGTAAAGGGCTATTGTGTTTATATGATAAACAAAATAATATATTGTTGCTGGTAGATATAAAATTTCTCTTCTCGTGTTCAACTCGACATCTCACTTCCGAGGTAAACGCTCGAAGAGAAATTCGATATCCACGCGCTCCCATATATTATTCGTTATATGTCGTCATGGTAGCAGTTTGTTTGAAGTGCTTATTCACACCTGCCTTAAGACAGACTTAATTTTGCACGCTAAAAATTCATAGGATTTTTTTGTTATTCATTTTTGCCTGCTTTATTCGTTTTGGTGGTTAAAAATGTGGAAAAGTCCCCAAAAGAGTATATTTAAAAAAAGGATTCACGTTTCGTGATGTTTCCCTTGTTTAATTCAAAACGTGCGATTGAAATGTAATCTTTTAAATATCGAATACAGTACCGAAGCTAAAATGATGGTCTGAACTCCTGCATAACAAAGGAATAAGAAAACACAAAACACATCATTCATTTTTCTTTGTTTTTATTCTGTCAGTTTACAAAACTTTGGGATTGTTTTGAATTTCAATTCCACCAAGAATACAGAAGACTTACAATTATCAAAATTAATTCAAGCCCAAAGCTCAAATTATTTAGTCTTCGTCTGGGAGGTTATTTAATGATATTAGACATGATCGTCATTATTTTGATAATAATGACATATTAGTGATAGTTACAGTTTAAATAGAAACGACATGCTCTCTGTAGTAGTTCCTAGTTTCTTTTCTTTTCTTTTTTGTGTCGTTTCGTTTTCTTCTTTCCATTGGGTTAATTATTAACGATGATGAGCTATAAGATTTGGCCGTTTTGCTCAGTGCGAGAGTTATCTCACGTTATTGAAATTCTCGTATACAAGGAATTACCGCATGGAAAAAGGCTGAAAAGTTCCTTTGTTATAAGATTCTGAGTATGAAGCTCTATCGCTGTCCGGTGCTTTCTTTCCTGTTTCTACTTCTTTTATTTGGAGGCTGGTTTTACATCTTGACGGGTGCAAACCAAGGTTAGTTAACTTTAACTTTCCTTTGCGTGTGAGAGTTGATCAAGAATTTTATTGATTCTTGAAGGCAATCTTCATTTTAAATTTTCGTGGTCGTGTGTTTGATGTCTATTGGTGGCTCAATGATCATTGCGCTAGACCTGAGAGCGGAAGGTGTGGGCTCGAGCACCAGCCCGGCGACTGTGCTATGCGTTCTACCTTCACAGGGCCTTTCTCTATCCAGGAGTTAAAACGTTTGCCGGAAAACTGTTTGGACAATCTTACTAAACGTTAAGGACAGTCCTTTACTGAAGACATGCGCACTTATACTCAGTACATATACACTTAGTACATATACACCGTAGTAAGTTCTAAAGAAAGCTGAGGGAGTGCGCAATTGACGGATCGGAAAGCAAGGTTGAACCGAAAATTCGGTCCTAATTCAACTCATCGATAGGGCTGTGATTTAAAACATAATGTGATCATTCGAAGAAAGTCGAGTGCAACCAAATTTGTTATTTTGTTGATAATTATAGCTAAAAAAGTCCACGAATTAAGTGAACCAAGATTTTAGGAGAAGTAAACACTTATGGAAACTCTCTAGACTAGTTTCATCACAAAATGCAATAAATTTGTTCAACACTTTCCTGGGGAAGTTTCCTCAATTTTATTTTTGCGAAGAACTTATTCAGATCAATTTTACCATCAAACAATTAAATATATACGTATTAGAAGCTAAAATTCTGTGGGGAAAAAATATTTTTTGGTCATTATCAACTAGTTTTGCCCCCAATAGATCGAGCTTGCAGGGAAACGCTAATAAAATGATGAATCAAAGAGAGGATGAAGTCGGCGTGGCTGTTTCAAAGAAAGACAGTTAATTGATTATCGGTGACGTTATGTTAAGCAGGATGTAACAAATTTTGTAAACATCAAAATGATCTCTGCGGTAGATCACGTTTGTGGAAACATCTAGAGACTTTGACTTTGAAAATGACACGCGTGGCTGGCTCCTGTTCAAGGGCAACCCACGCACTTTTCGCCTTGTTATTGTTTATCAATTTTAAAGATCTTCGATACGCGTAAATATTTTCGATACAGAAAGTGGTGGAGCAATAATTGAAAAGAACAATAAGAGAGAGAGATGCTCTCAATGGTTTAAATGGATTTTTATGGCTTCTTTACGCGACCTCTGATTGCTTTTTAACCCGGATTAAATTACCATGCTGGGTAAACGTTTGTAGGCTTTTACACCAAAAAACTAGTGAAGTCAAGCCAGCCCTCCTTGCCAAGCAACCGTCGTTGAGAGCCGAGTTGACTCGGCGAAAAGTGGTGTAACTTCCTCAATTTTTTCATGTAAATACTAACCGGGGCTAGCACTTTCGATTAGATAACCAATTTTGCTTTGTTTTTCCACCATTCCGTCACTCCTGTCTAATATACAGATAGCTGTCGGCGTCTCGTGTTCCTGCAACCAACGTATGGATATGCATTGGTGGGTCATGTCCTCAAAAACATTTCATTACCGGTCGGTATGCATATGTATAGTCGCTGCAGAAATTGGTGTATCATGGAAGACAGATGTACATCGATCAACATGGGACCAAGTAAAAGGGATAAAGTTTTGTGTCAGATAAGTGACTCAGACCAATTGCAACACCCAAATGATCTGAAACCGATGGCAGACTTTATGTACAGGGGTACGGAGGTAAGGATATGATATTTGTTTTGAGTTTTTTGTCTACTTGTAAGCCTTAGGTATCGTTCAAAATATTTTCCTTGCTCCTCTGTGAGTTCTCACTTGTAGTTAGCCTGGGCGATTTCATCAAAAAACTTTTCAAAAGAAGCCCAGAAACACCGCCATCGACCAAAATGAAAACACCAAAACTTTCAAGTATGTCCGGCATGAATCCACAACATTCAATGATCACTTGCGATTTGCGCTGGCGATGAAACTCGCCGCGATGGTGTAAGAAAGCAGCAAGTTCCTGGTATAACGTTGGCGTAAAGAAGCTTAGCGAATATGAATGTTTTGGAAATGATATAAGTGAAAAATTAAAGAACATGGAAAGATTGCGCCTAAAAAAGGAGGCAGATTATTTCGGTTTGTTGTGTAGAAACTCACACTTGCTGTTATACGCGTAATACGAGCGTGGTCGTCTTATTTTGTTCATCATTCGTATGATTACAGACCGAATTGGACTCCAATCGGTTCTTTTACCATTAATAATGGAACACCGGAAAAATCTGTTGCGTCTAATCTGAGACGATTCATGTACAAGTTTTTCTGTGTTCTCATACTACCTTAAGGGATTTTCTAGTAATTGGAGTGCGTATATTCTCTTCAAATAAGGCTAACTATATTTTTTTACCAGAACAAATGTTGTTTCAACAAGTGCTACAACAATGCAACTTGCCTAGTTGGATTTACAGACAAGGAATACAAGTGTATGTGTCGGGCTGGTTACACGGGGAAGCATTGTGAAAAAGGTGAGGAGTACTGATAGCTCCAAAAATCATGTTTAGTATTGCATTTATGCGTCTCTTTTGTAACTGTATTTTAGTTTGATCTCGTATGTCTCTTGCTTCCGTGTGCTGTATCACACTCTGTGCCCGTTTTGGTTTTGGTTTCATTTAGGGACTCAAGTTTCCTCCTGTCGTTTCACGATTGTCTGTATCTCTTTTTTTTTTTCCTTCACTTGTGTTTTGTGTGTTGCCTCGTTTTATCTGATGATTCGCGTCTCGCTCTTTATCCCTTGTAGTTTTCGTTTTATTCATCCACTCGTGTTCCGTTTGTTTCCTCGTGTCATCTGTTGATTCGAGTTCCTCTCATCTCTTTTGTGGTTTTCATTTCTTTCTTGTGGGTCCTTGTGTCTTGTCATGCGATAACACGCCAAGAGATAGGAAAAGAGATTAAAGGGTTTTTTTTTATCCCCACAGCATTCAATGCCGTTTTTACAAATAACAATGCCTCAGGTAGATATGGTCCACCAACACAAGGCAGTCATTACACAGGTCAGGATCATGACGGACAAGCGACATTATCCAGCGGTATTCAACAATGGACTGTGCCTTATAGTGGCGAATACAGAATAGAAGCAATAGGAGCAGCAGGAGGGTATGATTCAACACCTAACAGCTCTCAGTACCGCGGAAGAGGAGCGAAAATGATTGGAACATTCCGTTTAAACAAGGGTGAAGTCATTCAGATACTTGTTGGTCAAGAAGGAGGAATAAACGAGTGGAATAAGTCCTCTGCAGGTGGTGGAGGCACCTTTGTAGTGAGAGGAAGCAGAACACCTTTGATAATAGCTGGAGGCGGAGGAGGCGGTCAAAGTGTTATAGCAAGACATGGAGGATGCGACGCCAGCACAAACACAACAGGAAATCCTGGATACAAATCATGGCCGGGGGGTAGTAATGGACATGGCGCACAGACTGCCGATGATCAATGGGCAGGTAAGGCGGAATATTGCGATGATCCCTTCCAACTCCGCTCCTCATTTAGCTATAGAGAACACTATTCACGTTTCGTTTTATCAAGCCTTGCACGACATCTTTAAAGACTATTAATAAATACTTCGAAATGACACAAAATTGTAAATCATCTGCCATAATTGCGCAATATTGAGGTAACATACGGAATTTTGTTTATGAGTGGCAAAACTTTGGAAAACTAACTCGTTCATATAATCACTCGTTCGTTTTTCCGAGTTTTCTAACTCTTGAATATAAATCCCTACGTCGTACTTGCTATGAAGAAATCTGTAGAAGTCTGAGAAAGGTTGTCGCAAAAAAAGGACAAAAGTGCACGCCGCGACAATCTTGAAAGTTAATCTGGTATCTGGTAATTAGTAGATTTTAATGGGCCAAATCAATTGATTGATACCTTGTGCTTACCGTGAAGTTTTCTCAGATTTCCATGTAATTCTGAGGTAAAAGAAACGTGACCTGACAACTACCCACATTACCTCTCGGAGTAGTCGCGTACACTTTTACACTTTTTGGCCGACAACCTTTCTCGAAGCAGCTGTATCCACCAAACGGGTCGCGTCCCAATACGAAGGCATCACGTAAAGGATTGACCACACTGATATGAGTGCATGTGAGCGTTTTGTTTTTTCGCAATAAAAATGCCAATAATCGAGAAGCGTAACATTTCAGTTTAACACAGTTCCGTTTTTGTTTATTATTGAAATTTTTTCAGGTGGTGGTGGTGGTGGGTTTTACTCCAGTGGAAGAAGTAGTGTAAATTTTGGCGGAACCGAGGGAAAAGGTGGAGAAGGTGGTAAGGGATTCCTTCAGGGAGGGGTAGGTGGAAGATCCTTGCATAACGATATCGTTGGTGGGTTTGGAGGAGGAGGTGGAACTCACGGATTCAGAGCAGGAGGGGCAGGAGGAGGAGGCGGATACTCTGGGGGAGGCAGTGGAAAAGGCAAAGGGAATTCTTGTGGGGGTGGCGGTGGATCCTTTAATGTTGGACACAATCAGCAAAATGATTGTTGTTACAAAACGGCTGGTCATGGTCAAGTGACCATCACATTTCTGATAAACTGACATACCGCATCGCATAATTTCAAAAACAGCGATAACGAAAGTAGAATTTAGCCGTGATTGCTTGGTATTGTAACTGACGAATAGCAGCCACTATTAGCCAACATTAATTTTGGTCATTTCCGACGTGATGAGATGGGAGAAGAAGAAGTGCACATTGTCAATCAATGCTTGCCCTTTTAAGGAATCATCGTCTCTACCAACAGGCAGATATATTCCTTTTTCTTTTAAATATTTTAAGATTATTACTTTCTTTCTGTGAAATGTCTCCATGCTTTGCCACATTATGGAAATGATATTGCCTGATCTTTGAAAATGGTAAAAACGGTACGTTGTTGAGACTATTTTGCTAATATTTTCTAGTTTGTTTTTTTTCCTAAACATATTCGACCAGCTCTGGCAGATTTTTACTGAAAGAGCAGGTGACAAGCAAGTATCGTCCAAGATCATTTCTGTGTAAGCCGCTGTGATCGCAGAAATTGAAACAAGGGTTGAGGATTTCTTTTTCAACTTTCCCTCAATCGTTCACGGAAGCAGTTGTCACAAATAGAAAGATTGCCGCCGTTAGCCGAACAGGTTTTTTTTTTTTTTTTTAACACAATTGGCAATAATGTCGCCATCTGATTGGCCAGTTTGCCGTTGTCGATGCGAGTACGGTAGCGCTGCTTGTCAACTTGTCACGCTATTGTCAAGCACTGAAACAAATGTTTTATTTGACGTCGACATAGTGGTAAAAACAAAACGGCCGTGGATTAGCGTGGTCTGCACTCTTATCGAAACGATATTCGTCATAACAGTGGTCAAAATTTGTTACGAACTCACACGGCTGTGCCTGGTGAGTCCACAACGTCTTTGAAACCTTTCCATTGGATTCGCAACTGTTTTCTCCACAAATTTACTTGCAAGACCACGGGCGCGTACAATGAGCTATCAACATTCGAAAGAAAAACTCTCTTATAAACTCTCTTATAAACTTCAATTCCAAGCTGTTGCTACATCGTAGTTGAAACTGGAAACTTAGTGCAAAATTATCAATAAAAAAGGGTTCTCCAGTATATTGTGTGTGCTTTTCTTCACTGTAAAAGCAATTATCGATCAAAGAAACAAAATCGAATTTCTTCAGCTTCTTTAAATATGATTTTCGCGCTAATAACGCGATGATTTAACGAGAAAAGGTAGATGTAAAGCAGTTAAAAGATAAAAAATAAATAAATAAATAAGCAAACAAACAAGGAAACAAACGGCACAGCCGAAGCAAATATGAAGCCAAGATGACGGATCCAAGTTGGGGAGAGGGAAGAGGGAGCTGTATATTTTTCGACGAAAACGTGCTTTGCTAATATTATACCTCGTCTCCCAAACCACCCTGCTGAAAAAAGGGTTGGAAGAATTAAAAGATACAACAGTGGCGACATTCTCGACAATAACAAGGATTGGTATATCTTCGGGTAGACACTATATCCTTTATATTGTAAGAAAACTTCAATAAAGATACGAAGAGTTAATCTCCTCAAATTGCAATCCACGGAAAATAACGAAGTATGGAGTTTTTTTGAGGTCACAAAGACACCCACGTTGAAGGAAACCCAAAATTGACTATTTTCGACTGAGCACTATGATTAGGTCATACCCCATTGAGGCTCAGCCGATTAACCATTTACAGTTACTATATTTCCTCAAATAAGTGCCCACCCACGAAAATGCGCCCACCCCTGATTAGGTAGCGACTCCATAGTAGGCCATAATGTCAAACAAGCGCCCCTCTCGAACTAAGCGACCGAATATGCTCCAGATAAAACTGGGAAATATCTGAGGATTTGATCCAAGTAACAGTCTCCAATTTTCAAACCCTACACCCACTACGAAAAGTCTTCATTTAAAATTTAATCCAAGATTTGTGGTTGTTACAGAAGAAGGGACGTGATTGTTTGTTTATTGAAACTGAACATCTCACTTAGGGAACATTATGCTGTTTGTAGATCCACATTTTTTCCCGCGTGTTGCAAAAATGTTTGTAGGACATTTAACATATTAAACTCATTTTATTCCATTTTGCACGAAAATATGCACTTATCTTCGTCCTTGCATGTTTCGGGACTTAAACATGAGAACACATTGAAATAAAGAGCAAAACAGCTTCTTTTTTCAGCTTTGTTTCTTGAGGCACTGCAACCATCAAAGTTTGAATGAATGTGATTCAACGGATTTGAATTAATTATTGATACTAATAATTAGGCGAGCCTGAATGGCTAAAAAACTAATGCATTTTTCATTGCACTTGAAATCAAGTTATTGCATATAGTAATTGCTTTTACTCGATGGTGATTTTAAATTTGGTTTCCAAAAAAGGATAAATTTGGTTCATAGGTTTACGTTTGATTCAGAACTTTCAATATTTTAACTGTTCAATCACCCAGCCAGTTAGATACCTGGTTGCTCCTACATGCCATGTAAACGTGATAACACATCACACGTCGGTCATCTAATGTGTTTTTATTGGACAGTAGAACTTAAAACTAGAACACAAAAGACTCACATGTCAAATTTGTCCCAAGCTGTGAGGTTTTCATTAACGCTTCCCCTGTGAACGATCTACATTCTGCAATGGACCCGTCAAACGTGTGGTTTAAAGAAACTCACGGGTAAAATGGAGATGATGCTACAGCGGAATGAGTGAATTTCATTGATTGGTTGTCGTACTTTTCAGCGCTATGTTTTCTTTCTACTCGATTTGTTCGAACTTCAGGAATTGTTTGTCACAAAATATGGAGCCATTTTCTCTTCGCTCAACATCTTGAGGCGTACTTACCGCTCGGGTTATGATGAACTGCTTGTGATACGATTATTTTTTCGTAATGCTGGAAACTGAAGAATCAATCTCTGAAGGGAGCAGTTTTCAAGAGCAGTTTTCGAGAGTCCGTTTCTGAAAACTTCCTGCATATTTTCTGTTGAATTCATTCAGGTACAGTCTCGAAATTTCTTAAACGATTATGAACGATGAATTCGTATCGGCACCATAATTTAGGAAAGTTTTGTCGACACATTAATAGTTTACAATTCGTGAACCATTTCTGTAACCTGCTTTGATATCCTCTTCTGAATTAATTGAGTCACACCCTCGGAATTTCAGTAATTAAGAACGGTAAATTTGTATTTGTAGCTCGAGTCGCATTCGTTAAATTGGCCTGCCATAACTCGTTGATTATTTTATGATTCTGAAGACCCAAAAGCCCGGCATGTGACTCTGGAGGTACTGAACTGGTTTCCTGGAAAAACCGGATAAGGATCAAGGATCAGTTCAAAATGAATCAAATAGATCAAATAAATTAATAGGCATGAGTGATGGCTCATCTACGTGACTCAGTCAAGATCTCCCGTATGCTCAAGCGAAAATAAGCACAATCGGCACAAATTTAATAGATATAATAAATATAGATATACTTAAGACTGAAAAAGCTATAACACTTTGTAGAAGTGCCAATTTTCGTCTACCAACTCGTAGGACAGTTATTGAAGACCGACAGATACAGAGCGGGTTCACTTGAGCACATAATATATTCACATTAAATTTCTAAATTATCCCGAGTATCGGTATGTGATTACGTATCTGACTTTCGGTGCAATTTCGGAACATGAAGCCATTTTTAGCGACTGCCGGAGTGAACAGCAAATCTTCAGCTCCTTTAATTTCATATCTTCAAATTTTTACTGATGTCATGTCCTTAAAGGAAAAGAGATGGAATGCATCTGAAGAATCACTTGCTTAGAAGAAGACATTTCAGTCGTTTTTCCGACAGGATTTGACAAGAGACATGATTCGGAAAGTGATAAAACTGCATCGCCCCACTGAAATGTTGTTGTGAGTCCCTTGGAGTATACACAGAAGCAGCAAGTCGAAAATCTCAAGGACACACTGGAGAATTAAATCTGTTCTTCGTCTTACGTGATTTCTTTTTTTAAATAAAGTACCTGACGACTAACGAGGAAGAACTGTTTTTTCTTTTTTTTTTTGTCATCAGTGGGCACGGCAGGCAGAAAATTTAGTCCCACACTTTTGATCACTTCCGACAAAATAAAGGACCTTGACGTTTGCCGATTCTCTGTTTCTCGATAGCCTCAACAGGGGAACCGCACCAATGGTTAAGCATGATGCGCAAAAGCGGAAGTGCTTTAAAAAACGTGATTTTTCAACTACTTTTTCGCGAACAGATGACATATATATTTGGGTGAAAATGCAAAGAATTGGAAAATAATAGCGATTTTGTTGTCCTTTGGCCGTGTCTACAAATGTCTCAGTGCAGAAGAAAGGTTTGTGTGAATGACAAAAAAAACCCTCTATTTTCATCTCTCTAGCGAAAGAATAAAATTTCAGAAGTTTGCGTTGTCTATGCATTGAAAATCCCTGGAAACTACACTGGAATCAAGAATAGACAGTTTCTTATCTAACTTGAGATCAAGCGCTCGCGAGAGTGGCGTGAAAGTCGGCGGACAGGGGAAGGGCTAAAAAACAACGCCCGTCTGTCAACAGAGAGAGATCTTGACTGAGTCCCGTAGATGAGCCATCACTCATGCCTATTAATTTATTTCATTCATTTTGAACAGATCCTTGATCCATAATCCTGATCCTTGGTCCGGTAATCCTTGATCCTTGATCCAGTTTTTCCAGGAAACTTACTGAACTTGATATATTTGATACACAAGGCAATCTTCAAGGAGGAAGGTTATAATAAAATTGCTTTTATGACCGTATATTGCACCCAGTTTGCATATGTAGATAATTACTTGAAAAATACATATTATAGCTGTCAATTCAGAAGCATAGGCAACACGCTTCTGCTTTATTTTATTTCGAGGGGTTCCTTTTCATGTAACATGTATGCATTCCTATAATTTCCTCCTTAACCTGCCCGCAAATAATTAAATTTCATGTTTTAATTCAAGATAAAAAAGAAGTGTTGCAGAGTTCTCTTTCCACATTGATTTCAGGCGAGACAATCAGTTAACCAATTAATGTCATATGCCTCTCCTGAATCTTTGATTTTATTGCCCTGGTTTTTTTCACAAAGCCTCTTTCTTATATAGTCTTTATATCTGTGTGGCAACTAATGATTAAAACCTCAATGAATAGATATGCCATATTTCAGTAGCTTTTTTCGATTCCATCGTTAAGTTTTGGCAGTTTTACTATTTTAAAATTCTTAAATGGCATTCCCTTCATCCTAACTGTAAAGAGATATTACACATTTCTTTATCTATAATCTGAATCATGAAGTTAACTTAATTCTAATGAGTTTGAAACTTCATTCTACATAAAAACACTAATGATTAAAACCTCATTGAATGGATATGCCATATTTCAGTAGCTTTTTTCGATTCCATCGTTAAGTTTTGGCAGTTTTACTATTTTAAAATTCTTAAATGGCATTCCCTTCATCCTAACTGTAAAGAGATATTACACATTTCTTTATCTATAATCTGAATCATGAAGTTAACTTAATTTTAATGAGTTTGAAACTTCATTCTACATAAGAACACTAATGATTAAAACCTCATTGAATGGATATGCCATATTTCAGTAGCTTTTTTCGATTCCATCGTTAAGTTTTGGCAGTTTTACTATTTTAAAATTCTTACATGGCATTCCCTTCATCCTAACTGTAAAGAGATATTACACATTTCTTTATCTATAATCTGAATCACGAAGTCAACTTAATTTTAATGAGTTTGAAACTTCATTGTACATAAGAACACTATACTGGAGTATAATGTTATGTTTATTTGCTGTTTTTCTGGTACATGACTACCATGTGTGTCGTAACCCTTAATTCCCAAGATTTCTGGAGTATTTCTCACTAATGTCAGCCATGCAATTTATGTGATTCTAAATTGGAGAATTTGGAATTGGATCAACTGATAATCCCCTAATTGATATTTTTCTTTACTCTCATTACTTGTCTACCTGATATCATACTGATGATGTGAGGAGAAATTCTGTGTAGGTCACTAGTGGGACTTAAAAGGTTTAAAATGGGGGGTTTCATGATATTTTAATGATTAAATTATTCTTATGCTTTCAAATGTAACAAAAAATGTGATTAGAATCTGATGTTAAGAAACACTTATAATGGAAAAACCTGTTGCTGGTAGCTTATGTCTTAAATGTTTCAATTTTCATGGGAAATGCTTTTCTTTGAAAGCCAGGATACATATTAAGTTTTCAAAGCTAATAGAAATGAGCAGTTTGCAAGTAATAAAAAGCAAATTTAGAATCATACCTTAATGCTTGACATGCTAATCACTCATACATGCAAGTAATGTGTGTACCTACCAATGTAGAGGTGCCTTTATAAATTAATATATTTTTTTACACATGGTACCCTCTAAGGTGGAAGATCAGAAGACCATAGAATGATGTTTACTTATAAGCACTTGCACTGACTGCAATCATATATTCAAACAATACTCTACACATACTAATTACATGATGCCTTTAACCCTTTACACCCTAACATCAGTATGCATATATTCCATAATGTTCTCTATGCATTTCCTAATGCGCTTGCAAGGAGAATTTGTTTAACAATCAAGAGGTTCTTAATTCTGTTGATTACTTCATTTTCTAATGTAATATAAATAAATACTTATTCGGTGCAAATATCTATATGAATATATTCAGTTGCGCCTTACAAGTTACAAATCCACCCAACCCAACCCAGGGGAGGACATCCATCACACAGTAATCTCGTGCGTGGGGAATTAACGTCTCCTACCCCAAACCCTGCAGGAAACGGGACCTCCAGCTTAACGTCTTATCCGAGAAGACGAAGCAAGGTGAGTGAAGCGACTTGCTTAAGGCCACAACGTAGTGCCTCATCCAGGACTCGAACCCAGGCCGTCCGACCCAGAGTCCAGCGCTCTGACCACTGGGCCACTCCCGCCTCACTTTTCTCTATTCTCATGACCTCAATATTTGATTCAGGGGTGATCTGAAAAGAGAAATTAGATTCTAGTCACTCTCAGTACACGTTTTATATACTCCTTGCATTTGTAGGCAACAGTTGTCAAGATTGTCAGGAAAGCAAACAAACAAATGAACTGGAGACAGTGAAATGAGGGAAACTGTAAACTTTGCCATAAGGTAGAAAAAACATCAAAGAATATCCTTAACTGAAGGGAAACTTGAATTGTGCTAGCTTATTTCCTCTATTGCCTTTAATGTATTCGATCAAATAAAATTTAACTCTTTAACTCCTTGATCAAATTTGTAATCCTCCTTTCTGTCAACCATACAATTCTTGTTAGTTCAGAAAATTTAGTGTTGGATCAACTAATTATCCCCTTACTTACTATTAGTTTTTTTTTATTCTCATCACTTATCTGGTTGATATTGTATTGATATCGTGAGGAGAAATTCTGTCCTAGTCACTCATGAGAGTTATAAGATTCATCAGTTGTAGTGTTTGCCTGCAATGTGTCAAATTGCCAGTGTGGACTTGAATTCTTCTCAGATGTCAGCCAGTAAAAGATAGATACTAAAAATAGATGTCCAAAAGAAAAAGTACACATCATCAAAAAAATCATACTGAAGCTAGTGGTGGCATGACTGATTTGTGATATTTAGAATGACAGAAGCAGGAAAAACACATTGAGCTTTCTCCTATTCACCAGTAAGTTAATTAGGTTTTGGATTCTACATTCAAACAGGGTGAGATTTAATCTATTCATATCATGCTTCATGATGGTTTGTTTACATGGAAAGGTAATTGTTATTATAGCTTCACTGATGTTTTTATTGCCATCACAATTAACATTCATAAGAGAGTTTCATTTAACATAGAATGTTTCAAGAACTCTCTTCCTTTCTGTTAAATACCATTTAGTTTTTCTGGAGCACAAAAAAGCAGGTTATTATAAAAATTATAACTTTTGATTTAGGTAATTATTTGAATATGTGCGTAACATTCGATGTTTTCACATGTAACAGGATGATCAAACTGAAGATAGAGAAAAGCATTTATGTCTGTAGAACTACTGTAAGTACGGTACCACCTAGTGACAAAAATTAATGATTTCTTGTGAGCATGAACATTTAGGAGAAGTTATGATGGTAATTGACCCTATTTTGGCAAGGATGCAATAAGGCCTGATGATTGTAATGTACATCTTTTGGCATTCAAACTTTCAACTTTGTATTAATTATAATTGTTCACCATATCTACTTCTCTGTACCTTAAGCCTTCAAAAGTTAAAGCAGGTGAGCCAATATAACCTGATTCCTTTGTTTGGAATTGTGTGATTATATAATTTTGCTGTGTAAGTTACCACAATCTAACATGAAATATGATTATTTAGATTGCATTTAATGCACTAGATAAAGCTTTCATTAATGCATGGTGTTTCTTATCAATGGTCATACCCAAACTAAGCATTAAAATAAGGAACTGGTCTCAAGATATGTGAGTTTTAAAGGGTGGGAATTGCACGCGTAAACTACTGGTCTTTAGGAAATCTACATGTGCATGTGTTTTTAACATATTATGAAACTGAGATTATAACTACTTCAAAAGACTTTACTACGTGCTGCACAGGAACATGCAGGTGTTATAAAAAAGTTTGCCTAGTTTTGCATTAGCACACATTTCTTTTTCCAAGAATCTTGTTTATCCAGCCCATGCTGATTTCTAATTTTTGACCAAATTTTATTTTCTTTTGAATATTATTAGATCTCCTAGTATCAGTTAAATAATTACATGAAATCTTGCAGATGTATGGCATATTATTTTTTTCCTCTGATCCTGCTAATAATTTAATATGTGAAGGGACTGGTATTGGCTATAAAAGTATAGTCAAATTAAAGTTTTGTTCACAGCCTATGCACCAAGTCCATGTTATAAACTATTGTATCCTTCCTAAAACTAGTTTATCAAAATAAGAATGAGTTACCAGGCACTAGTATGGCTTTCACAATGGTAGCTTCCAGGTTTGAAAAAGTCACTTCCTTCTAAAATCCTCAGTTCCTTTGCCCTGACAGCCCAAACTCATCAAATCTGCCAACAGGAGTGATAAGCATATTAATGATACAGGCAAGAGAGTCTATTCCCACATACGTCCTCCTCAATCCTGTTAATAGCTTATTATGGACATGGCATTTCAAACATGGTGTATATGTCACAAGTTTTCCATTTTCCTGAATAATTATTTTGTAATAGTGTATAAAAGTTGTGGAAAATGGTCTACTTGCCAGTAGATAGTCAAATGAAAACTTTTTATATATCAATAAATTTTATTGTTGCACTTCATGTTAACATGTTGCAACGGCTCCACCTTCCAGTAAATTCAACCTATTTAATAAAACCAGTAAAAACATCAACTTAACTCTCAAACTGAAGAGAAAACTTGATTGATGTTTGGAATTGATTTCTATGATGTAAAAGTGAAATCCAGGTATTATCTCAAGTTTCCTTAAAGACACCCACATGATGTGCGATTACAACACAGGCTACCGGAGTAAATAACAGAAAAAAAATCTCAAAAAGACGTCGTGCATTTCAAGCCAGAGAACAATCATGACACAAAATTAGCCAAAAGCGAAGAAGTAATTTGAAAAATTACAGGTTCAAACAAGAGTTGAATATTACTTTTCTTTTTAAGTTTCTACGCTAAATAGAGGAGGTTGAACCGTTAGGGAATAGCGGTGGGGCAAGCAATCGCACCTGGCAACTTCAAGAGAAGATATAAGAGAAGGCCATGCGATTCTGGCGTAATGTTTTACTGACTCTCCGTACTCACGTGTAAATTCTTAAATCGACCAGGATGTCTTATGCAAAGTAGTTTAGCGTCGTTTCTTTCAATTTTCGCTCATTTTCCCACATTGAAATTATAAGCCACGCTCAATAGAATATAATTTCAACTGATGCTGACCTCATACAGTTCATCCGAAGACGAAACATTCCCTATCTTCTAAAATTTGCTCAAAACATTTAGAACAACGACGAAGGTCGTAAGCTGTTTGATATACCGCTGACTAGGATAGGATTGTATTTTTAATTTACAATCAGTAAACTCAACGTATTTAGAAGCTTTAACCATCAAAATCAAACCAAAAGGGTTTTAAACGTTACTCATAGAAGAATCCATAATTTAAAACCACCTTAATAAAGCTAGGATTAATAAATAAATTAGTTGAGAAGTAAATATATTAATGCTGATAGCGTAGTATGATTGTCTGGGAAAGGGAACTTAATTTTAAGTGATAACAATTTTCCTCTCCATTCCGCTCAGCGAGACATTGGAACTGGTGCCCATCACTTTCATGGACATTAGCTCTTTTCAGGACTATCAGCGCTGCGCGATCGACGGTTCTCTCTAAGTTTAAGCAGTTTCTACGGCGAACTTTTCTTGTTGTCGTACGGCTGGAAGTTCAAGAACAAGAAGTGTTATCGATGACCCTGAAGTATCTAGAAACTACGCATGAATGGTGATAAGTATTACTGTTTTTCTCTCAGAAAGTTTTCTTAAATTTCTAGTTTCGGCAGTCCTCTTTGAAAGTGCCGCTATATTGTTAAGTACATCCCGCGTTTCTAGAAGAGTACCCAACACTTCCATTTTTAATCTCGTATCTTAACCAGCAGTTGATATCTCTGACAATGTTCAAGCCATTTGCATCAATCTCAGACATACCTCGATTGTCTCTTGACGTCATCCAGTGACTGAATAACATTAGCAGGGTAATTAGTGGTTAACTTAAAGATCCAAAATAGACATATCAGACATATCATACGATCATTCCGTCACAGTGAGCCCGGGAGCGACACGATTCATTTCCACCGCTCTTAGAAAGTATGTCACCCCCTTTCTTTGCAAGGGTAATATAAGTAACAATTTTTTTTAAAAAAATGAAAGGAAAGTGTGTACTCCAAACACTTTGAAGTAAAAGCCTTCCTTTCCCTATTAAGAAATTCTGCGAACAGCTTTTTGAAGAAACAGAAAGCGAACAAGTCGTCAACACATCCCCCACTGAATACATTTTGAGTTATAAGGAAAAGAAGCGAGTTGTTTTTCGAACGCGATTAAGTAAAGATAAATATCTTCCTAAAATTTTTTTCCTCGAACAAAGCATTGAGAGGTGGGGGCCGCCCTATTTGACGTCATTAGCTATCATTTTGTCACTTTTCGTGGATGCGGAAGTAGGAGTTGTGCTTTTGATATATCATCTCTGTTTGATTATCGAGACTTATAAATGGGGAAGGCAGGCTCTACAACTTTGAAGCCAAGCGATGTGAACACAGATGGACAAAATCAAGTGTTACAAATCACAATCAAGCGCGGAAAAGACGATACATCAAGAGCGAAGCCACTTCCTAGCTTGCAGTTAGAGGTTGATCTCGGTGACATTGTCTCTCCGTGCATCGATGTTATGTTCATCTGTAGTGAGTGGGGCTCTAAAAAGGGAGGACTCTCAACGTTCAATAGAGAGCTAGCTGTGAATCTAGCAAATATATCAAACGGCAGAATCAAGGTTCACTGCTACGTATCTGAAAGCAGCGAAGCGGAAAGGCAAGATGCAAGCAGTAAAGGAGTGAATCTTATCACCGCTAAGCGCTCTCCAGGATCTAGCGATCCCTTGGATTGGCTAAAAACTCCGCCGTCAGATAGATTAAATCCTGATGTTGTGGTGTCTCACGGGAGGAAATTTGGTAGCGCCGCTTATTTCATTCAAATGATCACAAACTGCCGTTGGATACATTTCGTGCATGTCAATTGCGAAGCTCTTGGAAAACACAAATTGGAATGTAGCGTCACGGCGGATGCGATTGCAGATAACGAAGAGAAGAACAGACAAGAACTCGAACTCTGCTGAGCATCTGAGTTAGTTGTTGCAGTAGGCACTCTACTACAAAGAAAATATCAAAGAAGTCTGCCAGATATTAAAGTAGAGGTCATTACTCCAGGGATTTTCGAAGAGTATATCAATCCGGCTGCAACGCAACCCGAGCGTGAATTATCAGAGGAAGACTTCAGTATATTTATGTTCGGTCGTGGAAGCTTTGAGGACTTTTCCCTCAAAGGATATGACATCGTTGGAAAGGCTGTGGCTTCTCTGGAAAGAAAATTTGAGCTCACATTTGTCGGTGCGGCACAAGATGAACAACGGAAGATAGAAACGTGGTTTCTGGAGGAAACCAAAATATCACGTAACCAGTTAACCATTCGTGGCCTCTGCAGTTATGAACAAATTAAAACAATGTTACGTGAAGCAGACTTAGTCGTCATGCCGTCCCGCACAGAGGGCTTTGGTTTGGTTGCGCTGGAGGCAATATCAGCTGGTGTGCCTGTTCTTGTCTCCAGTGAAACTGGAATTGCCAAAGCCCTTCAAGACTTAGAGAATGGGATGTCTGTGGTTGTCAAAACAGATGTATCTGATGAATGGGCGAATAGAATCTTTCGTTTGTCAGAACAGACACGAAGAGACAGACATATTACTGCCTTGCGGCTTAGAGAGCAATATAAGTTAAAGTATTCGTGGGAGAAAGAGTGCAAGAAATTTGAGAAGATGATCCTTGAGTTAGTGAAAATCACTGATCAAAATGAAATTCCCTTAAATCTTCGTTTGACAGGTATGCATTTTTTTCCTTGTGTTGTTTTTGCATAGTTTACCTCAAAATGCTTCAATACTAAGAAATTTACTTCCAACTGGAAAGTCTGTGAATAGGCTCAGATTTAATTTCAAGTAATGAAGTCAATTTGACCCTAATTGCTCAGATTCCCCTATGAATAAATCAAATTTTCTCATAAGTGGAAATTGTTTGTGTGTATTGGATAACCTTCAATTATGAGCATCAACTGGTGAGATAATTTGTCTGATCTGCGCATATAAAATTCACAGTTCCCAGAAAATGAAAGCCTTTTCAGTTTCCAAGTTTTCATCATTGTTAAAAATGTTTCATTCTAAACATTAAGTTGAATTCAACCTACTAAGTAATGTTTATAATTACAAAAACACTTTGTGTATGTGTAGTAAAACCACTGTGTTGATTGATGTGTTGCCCTCAAAAGTGAAGATGTATATTGTATATTCACTGAGTCCTCTGTGGACGTGAGTTTTTACTGGGATCTCTGTATCTCTGCGGACATAATCTGATCATGATGCAGGAATATTCAATTATTAGACAAAACAACTCTGAAGGATGCTCTGAAAGCAGTTCTCAAAGTAGATGACGTACAATCTCCCAAAAGTGAAGACGGGGAGCTGTTAAACGCAGGTGTGCAATTTGTGCCATAAGAATGTTTTCAAGGGGTAAGAATGGGGCCAGGCAGTAATTACAGGCAACAAATGGTAAGAAACACTAATATCAATGAATTTGGGGCATGAAAAAATTTTGAAGTAAAACTATCAAATGACTTAAATTGACAATCTATGTTCTTAAGTGCGTGATCAGTTTAAGATTTTGCTTAAGTAATGGTGTTGCCAAAAAATTCATTTTGACCAAATTAAGTTTTCGTCAAAATGACATGATGTTAAAACATAATGGAATTCATGCCACTGTATTAATTATTTAATTCATATGGCTATATGTTTTTTTCTGTTGCTTGAATTTTCTATTTTTCAAATGCCTCTTGATTTTTTTTTCATGAACGCTTCTTTATTGGTTGTGACCGCATGAGTGATGAATCTTATTTCCATCTTGAATAGATCCAAACATTTTAAATAAAAAAACAGAGCGAACCGAGAGAAGAAAAGAAGGAGAGAAATCAATAGGTATGCATGTGAACCTGTTTTTTAGTGTGCCAGAAAAAGCTATGTCTGTTCTCATCACCAGCTGTTATGGGAATTAATATGTTATTACATTTTTGTATTTCATCCTCTGAATTAAGATCCAGGAACTTCAGATAAAAAAGCAAAACAAATAAACAGCAGCCGCCAACGTGTAAAACAAGCAGGTATGTCCATCAACGTCATGTATCACTTTTCATATAACGTGGTGAAATTAATACTATAAATCTATTGGGACTGTTTGTACAACTAGCTCTATTTCTATCTGCAGCCTTTAGAGATATATAAACGCGTTACTGTTGTACTTTGTCTTGTGTAGATCCAGACACTTTCAATAAAAAAGCAGAACAAACTACAGAAAGAAAGACAGGTGGGCAAGGGGCAGCTACATATATTTAACATATTTTGTAGAGTGCCCTTAAAAAAATGCAAATCATTTCTTGTTTCAGTACCTTTTGTAGACCCAATTTAGTGAGGATATTTCGATATCCTCTCTACTGATATGAGGGCATGATTTAATTATTTTGACCACAGATGGAGCCAGGTCTTGCTTTGATTTGTGAACGGTAAACAGCTGCCTGGCTTTCATCAGGAAATCACAACCTATTTAAAACTAATTAAGAATTATTCTGAGTTAACATACAGAAAGTATGATATAGTGTGCATAAACTGAACAGTTCCTTGAGGCAACATATTCTTGGGAAACCAATGTTGGCTTGTTGTATACTCTACCAGTCCAGTATTTTTAGTATCGGTGGAATGATCCAAGGAATTTTAAATTTTAAAAGCAGTGAAATAAATAAAAAAAATTACTGGAAAGAGTTAATACTCTGAGTTACGGAGGTGTATTAATTGCAGTTTATAAATATACTTAAATCAGTTAAATCCGGTGCAGATTATGACACTAGCTAAACAAGAGAAACAAAAAGGGAGGCAAGAAATTACCTTTTTTAAAATGTTATCGGTTACATAACTTTAAATAAACATTCTGAACCCAGGGATAATTTTGATTGTTCATATTCTCACTCTACAGTTGAATAAAAGTCAGCTTTTTCTTTATTTTGTGTACAAGTCCACAGCTGCTTACTTTCATAGCTTTCTGTAGGATTAAATTATAAGAAATTTAGAAGCTGTTTTAAATTGATTAACATATTCTAGTTTGGGTCTTAAAATATACAGAGTACTCTAAGATGAACATTTCCTTTCAGTGCTAATAATAAAAATCCCAAGACTTTTCATTTTCGCTGACTTCCTAAAATCATCATAGTACTTAAAGAACGGCATGATTGTAACATCAGTGTTGTCATTCTATGCAGCTCCAGGCACCCCAAATGAAACAAAAGAACAAATACAGGGAGACAAGGAAGTAGTGCAAGTAGCAGGTATGTAATATTTACCTATTTGCAGGATCCTCGAGGTAAACAAAAACTCCTGTAGAGGATTGTTGTCAGTGACAGCTGAGACTAATATTCTAAAAATTTTAGCAGATGTCATCTTGAGAGTCAAATCACTCGACTAATAATAACTTCACAGCTATCACCAATATTGTGAGACCTTTCCAGAAGTAGTTTTAGCTGAACAGTCAGATTATTTCACGGAGAAAAAGCTGTCACTCAATTTAACTGAGATTGATTTATATGGCCTCTAATACGCTAAGAAAGTAAATTTCCCTGGCTTGTAAGATCAGTGCATTGTTGTCTGTGGAAGCAAAGGGTATGATTCTTGACCAGTCATATGATCAGAATTTAATCAAAAGTCAGGTTGGCGTCTGAAATTTTGTATTTTTTTTTCAGACCTAATCAATCTTTTATGATTTTTGATTTTTTTTGTCTTTTTTAAGACTAAAAATCTGGGTTAAAATGGGGGTATCAATTGGTTTTTTTTGTCAGAGACAATGTAAGAGTTTCAAAAGGCAATTGCCCAGTCATGAAAGTTCAGATCTACAGACTGTCAACAAAAAAGAAAAGAAAAAATGAATGCATGAAAGGCGGTGTTTACATTACATAGAAATGGTCAAAAATGCGATGTGCTGCTAAAATGTGATTACTTTCACATCATTTACTATGCTGTTTAATTTTATTGTTATAATATACTTTATTATAAAGTTCGGAGATAATGCGCGTTGTCTTTTGTTGAAAGAGTGCACTCTATTAGACTACGTCTCGTGTTTGTCCCCACTCTTATTTCGTACTCTCACCGCTTCCTGTGTGCTTTAAAACAGACCACAACACAGTCAAGGCTTCTCCACTAGTTAAGTATGTGAAGTTAAATGTTAGCAAAACTGTAATGGAGAGATGCTAAATTGAACAGAACTCAGACTTCAGAGATTTTATACAGTATGTGTAAAAACTTTTATGGCTATGAAATTTTCAGCCCCCATTCTATAAAAATCTTTTTGCAAATGTCAATAGAGGAGATGTAATTTTTATCCTAGTTGTTTAATAATAGGTTTAAGACTACTGAGTTAACTATACTACTAAAGCAATTCCTGGAGGGTTTGTTTATGCTCATTATCCATGTTTACAGTAACTGAAATACTCCCACAATCCTTCAATCTCGCCTTCTTTAAGTAATGTTTGTCTCTCATTTTCCTTCCCTAACAACTCTATCGTAGGTGACACTTTTGTGAACAAAGACATGGAGGAAAGTGTTGTTCTGCTTTTCTCTGCTGCAAGTGAAGATGATATCGCTGAAATGGAATCCTTGCTCTCTCGTGGAATTTGGATTAATTCGCGAGATTCGCAAGGCTGGACGCCGGTAATGATTGCTGCTGGAAATGGCAAGGTACAAGCGGTGGAGTATATGATCAGTAAAGGAGCTGATCTGGGTCTGCGAGACAAAAATGGTAGGAATTCGTTACATTGGGCCTCACTATGTGGTGACGTTGTTGTCATCCAGCTACTGGTCAGTCATATGACTGATATTGACCCAAGAAAGAAAGAAAAACAAGAAAGGACGCCGCTAATGCTTGCTGCTGAAAATGGAAAGATGCAGGCGGTAAGGTGTCTGATCATGAAAGAAGCTGATCCGGCCTTACGACACAGGACTGGATGGAATTCGTTACATATAGCCTCACGGTATGGTCACGTTGATGTCATTGAGCTGCTGGTCAGTCACATGACAGATATTGACTCGGAAGATGCCTGGGGTTGGACGCCGCTAATGATTGCTGGTGAAAATGGCAAAGTACAGGCCGTGAAGTGTCTCATCAGTAAAGGAGCTGATCTGGCTTTAAGACACAGGACTGGATGGAATTCGTTACATTTCGCCTCACTACGTGGTCATGTTGATGTCATTGAGCAACTGGTCAGTCACATGACTGATCTTGACTAAAGAAATGTCCAGGGTAGGACGTTGCAAATGATTGCTGCTGAATATGGCAAAGTACAGGCGGTAAAATGAGACGACTGAGGAAGGAATTTGTTACCTCAAGCTACATTTAAGGGCAACAAAGGCATTATTGACACAGCACTTTCTCAGTGAGTTGACATTGAATCCAAAACCAAGGATGGTGAAACCCCCTTATGATGACACGGCGCCTTGGACTTACCGAGACAGTGAGTTATCTTCTTAGTAAAGGAGCCAAGTCTAACTAAGAAAGAGTCAGACAAGTGCTCCTTCACGCATGCTCAGTGAAGCTGAGTTGTCTCTTGATGTTTTTTTAGATGCCAATCGTGAATGGTTTGAATATGAGATTTTTCAGCTTCTTACCCAGGGCTTCTCCCTCCCTAGAGAATCGGAAAAACACTGGGAATAACTTAACGGATTGTTTCAACGCAAATTTTCTTGAGGTAATTTAAAATGACAGGCTTCGTCGAGTGTGTAGGACTGAATAATTATAGTCTCTTCACCAAACGAAGAAGGCCAATTGTATGCTAATATATATTCCAAATTCTCATAAAAACCGAAAGATCCATTTTTGTAGAAACCCTGCTTTTCGTCATCAAAGTAAAATATTTGAGTGGGAGAGAAACTGAGATCAGAGAATACGTTTTAAATTATATTTGATCAGTTTGGAATGTCTGAGGAGATATTTCTGTTTCAAGATATATAGTGCACTTTGATATTCTCACGTTATTTTCGTAATGGAGGAAAGAATATGCAACTATTTTTATGGATATTTTGCAAAATTAAGTTTAGGTTTAAAAAATCAGAAAGTAGTTACGTCTGTAAACAAAGTTAATGTCTGCACGTCAGTATTTTTGACGGTTTTTACTCGATTCAGTATTTTTCTAAATAACTTTTGACTATGCGATGAGAGGGGAGAATATCTCAATAGTTGAATGTAACGAAAACTATAATTAACATTACCACACTCAACATTTTTATGTAGAAAAGGAGGTAAACGTGACTGAGAAAAGCCATCACACCAGGAGCCCATTACATGGGCTTCTGATCACACGTTGAATTCGACGTGTCCCAAAGCTGTATTTCATGTGATAAGGCTTTTGAAAGTCAAGTTTGCCCAGTGGAAATTGTAGATCATAATGGTTGTGATACAATTATAGCTGACTAAAGTTTTCTATTGGAAGAACGATATCTGTGACTCTCTGGTTTTTAAATTTTTTAGAGAAAATGTTCTTAGAGTAAGGAAAGTCTTTTTGCTCGTACTCAGGCCTTTCACAGCCAAGCAGTTGTAACATTTCAGTTACAGTCACAAGATAGGGTTTGGGTACGAGATAATGAAATTCTGGTCTATAAAATGACAGGATGTTTGGTTTGTTTGTGTTTGGCAGCTAGGAAGGGATGGTTAGGCAATGTTCCATTATTTTCTACTACGCCCGCTTATCGGAGTTGAAGATTCCGTACAGCTAGGCAAAATCCTGAATCGCGGCAGGACATTAGACAGCGAGTGGTGTTAAAATTATTTTTGAGTTTCACGAAAGTTTTTTATTAAAAAGCTTAGCACACATATCATTATTTGGGCCAACTTTATGACGTGAAAAGGGCTAGAAAAACCTCATGGTCCTGGGTGTGGTCTTTGTCTATTTTCAGGGACCTGCTGTTCAAAATGTCATCATTCAGGGAAAGTTATTTTTCACTTATGCAAAATTCATCTTTATTGAAAGATGAATCTCGTCGACAAAACCAAAAGAAGATTTTCAGTATTGATTATAAATAAATTTTGCTTCTGTTTTACTCTGGAGCTTAATATTCTGTCTTAAGGGAACACTAGTCTTCACAATGGACGTCAAGGAGGTTCCTAAAAGTAAATATTTACCATAATCAATTGATGCAATTCTGGAGAATTTTGCTATCATATATGATGGTGTAACTTTTTTGTTGTATTTTCTTCTTTTCTCGAACATTTCTGAGGGAAATTTCCTCCAACAAATTTATCCCTTTTGCTAATGTTTCCTATGTTTTTGAGGCTGCTTAAATGTTATTTTCATCCTGCGCGGATTCAAACATTTGCAATAAGACAGCGAGTGCAAGCAACTGGTATAAGAACTTGTATGTTAGTTTACTAAACATGTTGACTTTGTGGAAGTGTCCACTATTTACGCCACCAAAATATGAGATGTGTATCTCATCCTCAACAGGTTGATGTAGTACGCATAAAGTGGCAGTAGACACAAGTGGAATCATCCAAGGAGTGCAAGCAGTAAGTATGTACATCAGCCTGTTTTTGCAGTATGATCAACTGAACCAAAAATGTTGTTTACTTATATAACCTTGTATACTAGACGAGCTAATAGTACATTTTACCCACGGTGATTGGCCAGTTCAGAGGTGAATAGGAAGTACTGTTCACCCACGAGCAGCTAAAGACCTGAACTGACCCTGCCATAAATGCGAGCAGGAAAAATGGAAACGACGTTCCATGTTTCCTAAACCTATATCTGAGATTCTGTAGAGATACTGGAGAGATATTAAGCTGAGAATGATAGCTGTGAAATAATCAACGCCAAAGGTAGGATTGTTGTTCTTTCAAATTTATTTGACTTTTGCTTTTTTGGAATGGGACAGGAGTGCATATTAAGTTTTTTCCCTTTGTTTTTGTAACAACTGTTTTTCTTTCGTTTAATTTACATATTAGTTTTAATAAAGACTTTTTCTTTGTGTAATAGCCTCGTTGAATAAGTAGAATGTAGTTTTTGAATCATTCCAGTGTCTTAAAAATTCTAGAAACGCAAATTTCAATTCGAAAACTAACGACCAGAACTTATCCTTCGAAAAAGCTTACTTAATTCCATCGCGTGTTAATTCAGGTGGCAAAGTCCAGAGAGGCAACAATCAATCAAGGAGCCGTCTTTAAAATACCATCCTTTTTTCTTGTTCAATGCATTTTCACTTATTCGAGATCGCAATATATATTCGGCTGGAGTCTATTGGAGATACGAAAGAGTTTCAATTTGCTTTCGTTGTGAAATTATGTGAAATTATATTTTTGAGGCAACTAACTATGGAAGAAAAATGTTGATTTTCTCTCTGTCTGAAGAACTGCAGTAAGCGTAGTCTCTTTCTCAACCGTTATTTGGTCTCGTCACGCAACGCACTCTCTCTCTCTGACGAGGAATGGAGGGCGTTGTGTGAACACAGAGTGTCCCATGTCAACCATCCCAGCCAAAATAATACCTCTTGCATGATATGTATGTCTGTGTTTCTCTTTTTGGCAGGCAGAATATCAATTAAATTCCAACTCAGTAATGACTACTTTTTAAACAAGAAAATGTATCTACGCCTTATTAACCTCGCTATTGAGTATTGGTTGCTATGTCGATCAAAATGTCCACCATCGAATTAGACGGAGGATGGTCATTTTATTATGTTCACTGCATATTGAAATTAGCCCCTACAACTTTACAGTTCAAACGATCGCATATTGAAATAGAATACAATAAACATAAAATTGATTCCCCTATGAGAAGAACAAATAAGTTTGTAAGTCTCTTGTATTTGCTTTATAAAGCGAAAATTGGGATGTATCTTAACTGAAATGAGTCATTAACTGAAATGAGTCATTAGCTCTTCACAAAAGATAACGCAATTCACATCATCACGCGTTATTATCTAACAAAGCTATTGAACTGACGATTATTTTCAATTGGTATGCACCATCACTTTATTCAATCGAAAAGATAAATCAGCTACATGAAAATAACTTATAATTGAAAGTTCCATTGCTTTGTTGCTCGTATTAGTGATAATAACAGAACTATCTGTAAGTTTGCTCTCCCCACAAGGTTAAAAGTAAGACGTGTATATCGTGAAAACGTTCATTGAGATTGTTTCAAACATATTTTCATTTATGCAAAGGTAAGTGTAAACTTAATCCTGACTGTCAGAGGGTTTATATAAATTACGTCGTGAGTATCACAAACGTCAGCAAAGAATGTCTTTATCACGCCTAAGCACCTCTGGTACCTTTAAGTTTACTAAAAACTGTAACAATAATAATAATAATAATAATAATAATAATAACACAAAAAGACGAAACAAAAAGAAACTTTCCCTTGGAAATCATATAAGCTGCTCTCAAAATTGCACTATTATCACTACCAAACACGCCCCGTTCGCCATTATTGAACTGCTTGTATATGAAAGTCCCCTCGTATTCACCCCTTGGCTTCCCTTTTCCCCATTTGCAAATACCCTTTTCCCCATTTGCAAATAGTCAGCGTTCTTCCACTCACCCAGCTCCAATTCCCGGCCTTTTTTTTTTTTTTATTGTCATAATTTGTAGTATTTCGCCTTTGAATCTCATCATTGATGAAATTCCATTCCTCCTCGGTTTCAATGGAAACTAGGTCCCCTCCCATTCTTTGTTCCAGAGCCAGGACCATCCATATACCGAAATTATGTACCAGAAGTTTTTAAAAGTAATATTTAGGCATTCTATAAAATGATACAAAAATAGTAATTATCACAACGATGATAAACAAACTGATAATGATGATAATTTTGATAATATAAAAAGATTATAATCACAATCACAGTAAAGGAGAAAAATAAATGACATAGGAAACGTAACTTCCTCTCTATTTGATTCCTTTTTTTTAATATTATGTTTGATAAGTGTCAATTAATGGAATACATCTTTGTTCACTACGGAGTCCGCTATCTCTGATCTGCTTTTCTTAATTAGTTAACTTCACATGAGCTAAGATTATCATTGAGTTCATGTAATTTTGGTAGTTGAGTTTTTGAATAATAAATTAGTTCCTCGCTTAGCTGGCACACCTTCCCCATCCCGTCCCCTAATAATAATAATAATAATAATAATAATAATAATAGGAATTACACCTTTAGCCGGGGTAAACCCGCCAGCAATTGCTGATATCAAAAGGTGCCCAATTCCTCCCCTCCCATCTAATCAGACTTAAAAAAACGTAAAATTAAATGTGAATGTAAGTTCTCATAAAATTAATGTGCAACTGGAGACACGCAATTAACCGTATATAGTTGTTACGGGAAAGGTGGTTGTAAAAAAGAGTAAAAATTTTAAAGCACACGCTACAATCTCAAAAGATTATCTGGGTGATGGTACTCGATATGGACATAAAAATTAAAGATAAACTAATTAGGGTTGGCTGGTTTTTTCTTTTCGATTTCCACGCAGTTTAGATTGTTATTGTCAACCTTGTAAATTAAATAGGTTGATTAAACCTGTGATGCCTCCTCCTTAAAGTGACATTTTCCTAGATTTCCCCGAATTCCTGAGGTCAAGTCTAACCATGACCTATAGGCTACCGGTAATATCTTTCGGGGTTATCGCTTGCACTTCCGACACGCTTTTTCTGACAACTTTTGTCGAAAGAACTGTATTTATTATTTGGTTTGGGCAAGGTATCGCTCGCACAAGTCTCCGACTACATCCCTAGCTTCGTTGCCAGTTTTTTTTTTTAAATAAATACACTTCGTTTTGCTGGCTGGGCGGTATTTTTAAGCAAATAATTTAAAAGCAAATCAAGTCGATTGATAACTTATCAATCCTCAGTTTCTCTATCTCAAATCCCTTTGGTTGCAAGCTTAAACATTGGTTTTGAAATGAATTTTGGTAGCAAATATGCCATTAAATGGGTTTACACCACAACATAAAAGAGAAATTAAATTAAAAGAGAAATATGTTTTAACTGTCCATGACGTCCAACTTGGCTAGCGGTCAGCAGTCATCTACGCTGAGTGTTAATAAGTGAACAATAATTTGAAAGCTAAAACGGTTTGGGTTCCGCCTCATCCGAAGGCTCTCGGTGAACCTTTAGGCTGGAACTCATCGTACATGACCCTGGAATGGGGAACACCAGGCGTTGAGTAATATCATCGCCAGTGATACTCGTAGAATAAGAGAATCGTAGTCTATTAAGCATGACTAATAAGAGGACTTCATTGAAAGCCAACGACAAAATTTTTTTTAATTAAGCTTACATGGCGTTTTAACTTGCGATGAGAAAGGAAATAGTACACCAATTCAACCATTTTTTCCCCAATTCCCGGGTCGAATGTTAAACTTCGTATCCGTCTAACTTAATGCCATTTTAAGTAGACCCTGATGATAAAGCTCGATTTCTTGTCTAAGCACATCGAACGTTCAGCAGCTATCTGAAGAGGAGGCGTGTTTTCCCTTTTGACATCTTGTCATAGTGGCATAAAACGATAGCAATTAAGCTATCATAAATATGGCTGCCAAAGCTGTTGTGTAGACAACATGACGCAAACAACGTGACCACCGCATGAATGTCTTGCTTGTGCTATTTGCTTTCTGATTTCTTCGCCCGGTATGAAGGGCTTCAGGAATCCAATTTATAAGAGATCCTTCTCTAATTAAAAAAAAATTTCTGGTGGCGGTTATTTGGCACTCTTAATTAAAACAATACACCAGACTCTGAAGATGTCTACATAGAAACCTCCAGTTTATAATTAGAGAAGGATCTCTCAGCTTTTTCCCTTTAAATTGTATACTCTGTGTAAAAGTTCTTTAGTCGTTGTTTAATGATGTGTGCCAAATAGTTTATAATCTCTTAATTTATGCCATTTCCGGCTAACATTGCCCCAATTGTATTTTCGACTCGTTATCTTAGGAATTGGAAAGATCCAGTCGTGAGGGATTTTTCCTGTTCTTTTAAATTAGTTGTTTATTTATTCAAATATTTACGCATTCATCTATTTATTCATTAAGCAAACGGAAAGAACACTTTTTTCAAGCAAACCCATCTACTTTATTAAACAACTTGTAATATTCTTGACGAGGAGCGGTTCCAAAAGGAAGTTTAGCATTTCTCCTTACAAAAATTCCGAAAAGCTTACAACACAACTATATTGGTAATGTTACATCATCGCTATGTAACCTGATAAAATGCACCAGAAAGTTCTTTGGTATGCATTTCCGCATGACTAGACATTCTCGAAATTTCTAGAAACTTATAGTTTCAGTTATTTTCACAGCTTATTGTTACAAGTAATGACAGTGTTTAGGAAGAGGAAACATCGAATATGAAATAATCATGTAGCAAAGCAGAAAGTTAGCGTGCAATAATCTAAGGATAAATATGTTCAATGAAAGCTACGCACCAGAGTACTTTTTAAAGAAAGAAGTGTCGTGATCTCTCGGTGTAAATTCCCGCCTCGTCTGTAGCAGACTATGGTCTCATTCGCGGGGCAGTCATCAGCATAGTGAGCCATTATAAATTTATATTTATAGATTGGTTTATTTCGTTAAATTTTTCCTGCAAATATGCGATCGCCTAGAAAATAATCTCATAATCATAGAGAAGATAGGTTACATTTACAGCTAGTTGAGTGCTTAAACAATATTGAAAAGAAAGACCTCTTTTTACCTGCAGATCTTAAGTCAGATAGATCCTTACCGACCTACTGCTGTTAACTAAGTGATTTTACTAAGTAATTGACCGTCATTTCCGGTCGGCTGGATCCAGTTAATTAAGTTAAGTGCGATTTCGATTCAAACTCAGCACGACTGCAATTCAACCGCCCATACATCCCCAGCCTCACTTGGATTGACCTGTGAGCTCATCGTTGTGGAGTTGTTCTTTACAGAGGATGGAAAAACGATATTCATCTTTCTTTTGAAACGCTCTCTGATCTGCAGATAGACGAGCAACACGAAATACAGTTCTTAGCACTAGTAGTCGGATATCTATCGAAACACTAAAGACTGAAGATATGGAGTTAATAAACTTTTTCATGTTTTTTTTCTTACCTGAGTGTTTCGCATACTATGTAGAGCGAAAATTAGGAAACCCTGCAGCATAAAAATGATTTTAAGATCACTAATTTTTACAATATGCAAACAAATTAGTCAAATATCTATTAGGATTTCCAGGGAGGAAAGAAAATGTCATATCTTATGATTAAAAAAGAAGCCTGTCTTTTTCTGCATAATTAATAGCATTTTTGTTTTCAAAATTCCAAAAAATATCTTGTGACAATTGTAATGGTGTCTCACTTGGTTAGAATGTAAAATAATGATAGAGATTGAATAATTTTGAGAGTTACCATCGAACACTGACCTGAGAAGAGTTAAGTATGGTGAAGATGTAAACGAAAGCTTTATGTAAAGGCGAGAGGAGACCAAATAGCCACGTGACGCCCAGCAGGGGAATCATCACCACGCATGCTTTAATGCCAATTCTACGAATTAAAAAGAAAACATTTCTTTATTTTCCTTTGACAATGAATTTTCTGTTTTAGGTATCGTAAGACGTCACTAATTAGGAAATGAGGAAGTTAGGCGAATAGAGCCTCGCAGGAGGGCAGGCCAACTTCTTGCACTATTTTGCTTTAGTTTTATGTTGTGAATTTTACCGTATCTTCTGGGAATGGTCGTCTTCTCCTGTTGGCTGCAACAAGTTTGTCATCTCCTTTATGACTCGTGCGAGTATCAAGATGTTGAGCTGAAAAATACAATAGAAATAAATGTATTATTTGGATATGGTTATCGAATAGCCAAAGCAGGAGAGGATCCTTGCCAAAGACGTTACTAGCTTGGTAACAAACATGGGATGAAGTGTCATTTACAGGGAATAGAACTCCCAACCGGGGGACCTAGACTATGAGCTTTGATTCTCTTAAAATGAGCAAAAGAAATCGTGAACTGAAGTGTCTGAATGATCTATGTAAAGTTAATCCTCATGTTAAATTACATAAATTTAATATCTCCTGCTCACTGCTCCCTGCTCCTTTAATCTTGCTCAGTGTTTTTAAGAGTTTTTTTTTGCGCAAAAAACATATCTTGTTATATCAATGTGTAAGAAAACATCAGCAAGGAAGGGGAATAGTTTTTTTTTTCTCATACAACTTAGTTAAAGTTGGAGAATTTATGAAGCTATCTTTTTTCTATGAAGACATTGTGTCAACAGGTTTTACTCGCTATTGAAGGCCATCACTAGGTTAGAATTGACCAGCATCCTCGCAAATAGCAGTTACGTCCAAAGTTTTTTTGTGAGTAAATAGGAAAAGGAAAATGATAAATATTGTGTGGGATCATATCATAAATACTTAATTCGTTTTTTAAAGAGCAGAGGAAAAATATTTAGCAGCAAGTGGTCCGGGTATACCAATCGTAATAATCATAAACTCACAACTTCAATGAAAGCCACAAAGGCGACGAATATCCAGATCAGGTTGTTAGTCGAGGAAAGCCAGCAGCTAAACTCGAAGAAGTGAAACACAAGAAAGAAACACGAATTCTCAGCAAATTGAATGATACTTACTTCAAACTATATGCAAAAACAAAACAGACAATCAAATGCAACAAATTGAAAGGAGAAAAGCAAGAAGAAACCCTTGAATTTTTTTCTTACTGTTTATCACTCGTATAGCTTTGTAACCCTTCTTTTCCAGCAGCGATGCCAAGTGACATGGCCACCATGATCAGTGGAAGACCTGCCCATAAAGAAAGGAAGGAAATAGAAACAGTTCATTGCATGGCAACACCAGATTTGGCGATACGAAAGCATGGTTACAGTTACCAGTGTATGTTTTAAAATAATAAACTCACCCCATGAGATGACGTGATACATGTACATCTTGGTGTTAATGTTGTAAACTTTTACAACGAAGAAGTAGAGATAAATTCCCTCGATCAGCATCCAACAGAAAGCAGTCATCAAGAAATACTGCATCAGAACTGCTATTGTAATACAGGCAGCCTGTAAAAAGAAAGAGTTTCAGTGTAATTCTAAACGTGCTCCTTTCGACAGGATAATTAGGGTGCAAAGAGGAAATTGCTTCTATGGATTGAAGGAGAGGCCACTTACTTTGTTTTCAGTGGCGTTTATTCCGGCTAGGAAGATGATCTGTCCAGCTCCAAGGGACATAGAAACACTCAGTCGAATTTGAGAGAGAGGTTGACGAACATCTCTGGTGAAATAATGTTAAAAAACGCAAAGAATAATCGAGACAAAAGCAACAACAACAATAACAACAACACACTGAAGACACCAAGAACAACAAAACAGAACAAAATTAAGTTAAAAGACTCAGAAAAATATGGCTAAAAATTATTTACATCTTGACAGCAAAGAAAAGAAAAAAGTCAGTAAATAGCTTCAGAAAAGACAAAACAGGAAAATATTACCAAGAATATGTCTAAGCCCTAAACAATTCATCACACCGTGAAACCATGAGTTGCTTAAGCGTTTGTGATGGGGCATGAAATGTAGCTTGAATTTGTGAATTATCTGACATGCATATTCTTGTTTGCATGGAGATTTGCACTGAGATCTCCTTTCTCACCAGCCTTGTCGAGGGGAGTTAAGAATCTACCTAATTATTATTCAGGTACATTGCTTACGTGAGACAAGAATAAAGTATTAATGTTACAAGTATCCCGACGATGGAAAGGCTCAGTCCCACATAGGTGATAATTTTCAGAATTGTTTCCTCCTCCTCGGTGAGCTGTGTCAAAAAAAGAAAAATTAAAGGACAATATTGAGTTAGTTCATCGAGCCTATAAAATTATTCAGTAAGGCAAATATAATATTATCACCTTTGTGCTACCGTCGTAGTCCATTAAGACGGCAAAATGCGTGAAATGATTGCAGCTGCAAACTGTTTCTTCTGAGTTGCTTTTTGATATAACTACATGACATCCTTCCTCTGAAAAGCTGTCAGACATGAAAAAAAAGTAAAGTTAACATAGGACACAAAATGATTCATTGTTTGGGGAAGACGTGATGTTTCACAATTTTGCACTAAGGTTTTCTTCCATTGTAGTCTTGGTTGCGAGAACATTTCAATCAGACTTCCGCTCTCTAAAAGGACAACATTCTCCTCCATACTAAATTTAATTGAAGAAGGAATAAATACTATACAATGATATATTGCAGTTTTTTACCTTTTGCTGAGGTTACTCCAAAACATACAGCGTTTCTCCGCTGCCAATACCTGAAAATAGATTTTATCTTGTCAGAATAAATCAACGCAACGCATAGCAACAAATTGTCATGTTACCTTTAGGTTTTTGAACCTTAGGGTGACATTTTCTCTCAATGTCTCTGGCTTGGGGTCCATAGTAACGGCCATTATCCTGGAGTTGATATACCTATGAAGAAATTGTATTTGAAAATGGACCAAAACCAAGGAAGCAACATTACGTCATTTTGGTAGATTCAAGCGGATTTTTCATAAAGGTGGAATGGTCAGAGACAAGCAGGGAGTCTTCCAACCTTCGTTAGGGTTTTTGGAAAGTTTCTAAGTTCAGGTTAGTTGAACGTGGATCTTATGTGTTTCCGTGTTACGTGTTTTTGGAGGTAAACGACATGAAGTAATGCGAAAATAACGTCACCTTTGGTTGTCTGTTTTACTCCTGATGGCTTGATCTGTTAGAAGTAGGTCATGCAGATCCTTGTACACAAACGCCACTGCCAATGATCCTTTAAACCCCCCAAGAATCAGCAAAAAGTGTTTTCAAACAAGAACAAAAATACTACCAAAATTCAAATTTTATCAGGCTCTGAGGTATGTGACATTAGAAGGAAGGCGAATGATTAAAGAAGATAACTATGTAAACTTAGGAAGCGCATTTATATGAGGCTTTATTTCAGTAAAGAAATTTCGATTGGAGAAACCAAGGTAATACTAAAAGTTGTAAAGTTACCACAATATTTAATACGAACCATTTTCCTCAAAATTTGAAGAAGCGATATCGATTCTCGCTCGCCATTGTTGTTCCTCAAAGTGGAAACCACTTTTATTCTGGCGATAGGCCTTTTGAATGGCCAACACTGTCGGAAAAAATGACAAATGAAAGCACTTTCGATGAAATTTACAAGAGCACATCTACACAAACATGCGTTTTGCGGTGCACACAAATATTTCATAATCTTATTGGATGGATATTTATCGTCGACATCTTATTTGCCCTTCAACGACTATTCGACGATTTCAACCATTTTACGACGTTTATTCAATGTAAAACTGATGAAAAAGTGAGTAGTTCTGGACGGACTGGTGTTGTCAAAACGCAATTCGCTCCTCGAACTATTTCGTTGGAGAACTATAGAGTTCATTAGGGAGTTTTTAGGAGTACTGTTAAAAATCTTGCATTTATGTGCATCGCAGATGATAGACCAATTTTGAGCTCAGTGGATAGGATGAAGTATGCGGAAAGTATTTGTAAGATTTGACAATTTCAGTTAGTAAAGTGTACTTACCAATCTATTATTTAAGAAAAGTTTCAGTAAACATAGTGAGAAGAAGGGTTTCACAATTTGAAAGATTCTAGTTCGCTATTGTTGATTGTTCAAGAATACCTTGAATTTCTTTCTCCACCGCAAAAATCAAAGTATCAAAGAAATTACAGGAACAGATGAATCGATGACATCGAACAATAACGATTCTAATAGGTTGGGCTTATAACTGAGTCCTTACATCATCTAGGAAAATTGACAACGCAGTCGGTCAGTCAGCAAGTCTGTAAGTAACAAAGGAATAGACCTTGAAACTAAACAGGATTGAAGGCCACAACCTTACCCATTTTTGGGGAAACGATCTTTTCTGAAGGCCACCCTTCACTTAGGTGTCGCTCGCCAAAGTTAAGAGCAAATTTCTCGACGGCTTCTGCCACCTCAAAGATGGATTTTTTCAGAGTTTTAACCTCTTCCATGTCGGCCTTGTCTTTTGGGACGTTCTTGATTTTTATGATGAAATCTTCAAACACAGTTACAGCCTCCTACAATTGCATAAAATATTTTAGGTCCTTAACCAGCCAGTCTCAAATGTACAATTGATATTAGAAATGCGAAAAAAGTCCCGCAGGAGGCCCCAAATCGTGTTCAGGGTATTCATTGGCTAGCGAACTCTTTTACGAGCCTGGACTATTTTTAAGCCTCGTCATTTTCACCTCATATGGCTAGAATGATGGTTTTTCCTGTAAGGTCAGATATTTAGTTTTTATGGTTTAAAAACATATATCAAAGTTAAAAATCCTTTGAGTTGCAAAAACTAAATACCTGCATGGAAGTCCTTTCGGTAATATTTATTCCGCCAAATTTTGAAACATACTCCTTTGCCTAAAATTAAAAAAAAATGACTGTCACATTTTCAAACAGAGAATACCCTTGAAAGCGAGATGTGTAAAAAGAGTAAATGACTGTTATAAAAACATACCAGCTGCTCAACTGGCGATGGCGATAGGGACGGCGACGGCGACGGCGACGGCGACGGCGACGGCGAAAGCGAGGGCGAGGGCGAGGGCGAGGGCGAGGGCGAGGGCGAGGGCGAGGGCGAGGGCGAGGGCGAGGGCGAGGGCGAGGGCGAGGGCGAGGGCGAGGGCGAGGGCGAGGGCGAGGGCGAGGGCGAGGGCGAGGGCGAGGGCGAGGGCGAGGGCGAGGGCGAGGGCGAGGGCGAGGGCGAGGGCGAGGGCGAGGGCGAGGGCGAGGGCGAGGGCGAGGGCGAGGGCGAGGGCGAGGGCGAGGGCGAGGGCGAGGGCGAGGGCGAGGGCGAGGGCGAGGACGAGGGCGAGGGCGAGGGCGAGGGCGAGGGCGAGGGCGAGGGCGAGGGCGAGGGCGAGGGCGAGGGCGAGGGCGAGGGCGAGGGCGAGGGCGAGGGCGAGGGCGAGGGCGAGGGCGAGGGCGAGGGCGAGGGCGAGGGCGAGGGCGAGGGCGAGGGCGAGGGCGATGACGATGGCGATGGCGAGGGCGATGACGATGGCGATGGCGAGGGCGATGACGATGGCGATGGCGAGGGCAATGACGATGGCGGGGGCGATGACGATTGCGATGGCGATGGCGATGGCGATGTTGCAAATGATGAATCTTCAAAGAAAAATGTTGATCACGACCACATCTTACAAAAAATTGCCCTATTATTTTTTTTTTCAGAAGGCACGGTAACGAATCCTGCAATCTGATTGGTTCTTTACCCGATCAGTATTTTCCTATCTCTGCCCACGGGCAACGATAACGCATTCGTGAGTCCATGAGTACATTCCTACTTCCGTTGCCATTTTTCATATATAAATCTCGTTTTTCCGGCTGGGTAGTATTTTTGAGCAAGGACGTCGGTCACCACCGCAAGCCGATAAATATCTTATTAATCCCTTCTTTTTTCTCTCTCTCAAATCACTTTTGTTGACAGAAAAATATTGGTTTCAGAATGAATTTGTCTAAACAGTAGTGTCATGACGTTGGTTGACAAGCGGCCTAAAAACCGTCTGCAATTAATATTAATCGTTCACAGAAAGTGCCTAGAAAGTCAAAACGAGATGTATATGGTTACATTTGGTAATTCATTTTGAAAGCTCTTGATGGTTTTACAAATTCTCCTTGTTAGAACTTAGGTAATGTATTGAAAACAGAATGGAGAATATGCATAATGATCCAGTTAGGGTGTATAAGGTTAAATATGCTGACTTTTCTACATTCCAGGGTTCATTGTGATTCATGTTGTTGGATTCAGGATGTTATGTAGCTGTTGTGATATTAAACTTGTTTGTTTTTTTTTTTTAACCAATAATCCTGAGTAGAGTCGCCAGTGCCAAAACATTGAACTCATAACAATCACACTCAGGCAGGTAATACCACATTTATGCAAAGAAGAATCATATCAAGGGGTGAGTGGCAATGAAGATTCATGCTTTGCACTTCATTTGCATTTTCCCCACATGACATTCTGCTCTTTTTCATCACTCACCTTGCACTTTCTTAATGACATGAAACAATATGCATGTGCTGGACTTTCCTTCCATATTACGCATGATCATGAAGACATCATAGCTGTGCGCATTTTCCAATCTTGGTAAAGTAATGCTGGTTGCTTTGGCATCAGTAGTATAACTACAACCTTTAACTTCCCTCTGGTCAACATGGTATGCGCATGAAATCACGTACTGACCAGGATTGCCCCGCCATGATGAGGTATCTGCCGGCTGAGAGACAATTACCTTTTGTCATCATCATGGTGGCATTAGATCAAATCTCTATTACCAGACATCACTATGAGAAGCACTCCCCTCCCAAAGAGATCGAATGATGAATAATAGCAAAGAACAAACAAACAAATTATTTCATGAGGCAGCCAAGAGGGCCCCATCTCATCTGAGTGTGGTAAAAACCAAAACCAAGTACCGGTGATAACAATTAAATTGCCCAATCATGGAACAAAAAATCACAAGGAGCAAATCAGAACTCAAAGTAAAAACAATTAAAGTGTTAAAAGCCTTGGAAATGTGTGTAGCCAAGGCACCATTGGTTTCTAGTTTTGCATCTGAATAGTAAAGAAAATGGCATGATTTTTCTAGACTAATCACAGTGGATAGATAAAACAAAACCCATGAAATCTTGCTTTACTTCAGACAATATATTGAATTTTTTTTCAGAAAAGCCTTTCCCGAAAGAAAAAAATCACTCAGACTATCTCAATCATTAGAGAAAAATATAAAGCCTGTAAACTATGAATTTACCACGATTATTTAGCCTTAGACCACAAGTTTTGTGCCTGAATGATTTTCAAATTGAAGTATAGCAGACTCAATGATGAACAATTTTCAAATTGAAAAAAGTCCAGTTTGAAGTGTACACACCCAGACATGTGTTCTAAAAAGAAATTTTAGGTATCAAGAATTAAGGTTTAAAACCCACCTCCCATTCCACTGATACATTCCTGAGACCAGAATTGCCCGGAAAGGATATCGAATAATCTCTTATCACCTTGGGAAGATTGACTGGATCTGTAATCAAAATGATTGATGTCATCTACAGCTGTAGAGGGGTGGAGGGAATGGAAGAATATGCTAAAGGATTGCGAGATTGGAGAAAGGGTTAATCAAGACAGGGAAGTGACCTGCCAGGGGCCTGTTTCTCGAAGGTCCTTGTACTTTATGGGCCCCTATGGCTGTTCTGTTTTCATTCCAGATGGGAGTTTCAAAAGTTTTTAAAACTATACAAACAAAACTATCAGCTAAAGAAACAAAATGGACTGGTTAGGGTGCTAGAACTTGCTCTAGAGAAACAGGTCCCACGAGACAATTAAGCTGATGAGAAAAGAAACAAAGAGGCAATGTGTGCAAGAAGGTGGAAGACAAGAGGGAGAGGGTGATAAGGAAGTCCTTAGAAAAGAAGAGTCAGAGTAACCAATGGCAAAAGAGAAAAATGAGCATAATGATAGGTACATGGCACTTAAAAGGTTAAAGAGACATGGCACTTTATACTCTCAAGAAAAACAAGAATTGCTTACTCATATTGGATGCCATTGCAAATAAACCCATGAAAATGATTCATATTTAGACAATGTGCAAGGTGGCTCAACAGTTTGCAAATAACAGGGAACATTTCTGTAACCAAGTGTGGGTTGTAGAAGAAATGAGAAATTATGGCCTGGACTACATAGATACAAGGGCAACAACTATTAAAAAGACATACAGCCTGCTTTTGTCCTGACAATTTTTGGCCCAGTGGCTTCACTCCTGGCTGATTCATCTGATCTGACCACAACATAAACATAATACTCTGTAAAGTCGTTCAGTCCAGTGAGCAGTGTAAATTCTTCATTGGATCTAGTGCTTGTCTGAAATGAAACAAACATTTAAAAAGTATGTGTATTAATATTAATTTAAAAAATAACTTTGATATTCTCTTAATTTAATAATAATGACATTAACTAATTTAGTAATCGTGATAAAATTGGCCATGATGATTAAAGAAATAAATGTCCAACTGAATGAATAAATAGTTTGACTTGTGCATAAATAAAAACAGTGAATAGCCATTTTGAAACATGAAAAATAAATCAATACATAAAAAACAATTTTTAAATCATTTTTTATGCTACTGACATAGGTTTCTCAGACCAGGAGACCACAAGTTTTCGTTCCATTCTCCCACTCTTTCTGCCAATTTCCATTCTCCCACTCTTTCTGCCAGTTTCCATTCTCCCACTCTTTCTGCCAATTTTCATTCTCCCACTCTTTCTGCCAATTTCCATTCTCCCACTCTTTCTGCCAATTTCCATTCTCCCACTCTTTCTGCCAATTTCCATTCTCCCACTCTTTCTGCCAATTTTCATTCTCCCACTCTTTCTGCCAATTTTCATTCTCCCACTCTCTCTGCCAGTTTTCATTCTCCCACTCTTTCTGCCAATTTCCATTCTCCCACTCTTTCTGCCAATTTCCATTCTCCCACTCTTTCTGCCAATTTCCATTCTCCCACTCTTTCTGCCAATTTCCATTCTCCCACTCTTTCTGCCAATTTCCATTCTCCCACTCTCTCTGCCAATTTCCATTCTCCCACTCTCTCTGCCAATTTCCATTCTCCCACTCTTTCTGCCAATTTCCATTCTCCCACTCTTTCTGCCAATTTCCATTCTCCCACTCTTTCTGCCAATTTCCATTCTCCCACTCTTTCTGCCAATTTCCATTCTCCCACTCTTTCTGCCAATTTCCATTCTCCCACTCTTTCTGCCAATTTCCATTCTCCCACTCTTTCTGCCAATTTCCATTCTCCCACTCTTTCTGTCAATTTCCGTTCTCCCACTCTTTCTGCCAATTTCCATTCTCCCACTCTTTCTACCAATTTCCATTCTCCCACTCTTTCTGCCAATTTCCATTCTCCCACTCTTTCTACCAATTTTCATTCTCCCACTCTTTCTTCCAATTTCCATTCTCCCACTCTTTCCGCCAATTTTCATTCTCCCACTCTTTCTGCCAATTTTCAATCACCTGTCTTGAGCTATAACTTCTCCCACTCCTCTCCTCCCCCCTCTCTTTCTTCACAAATTACTGATGCAGTTTTTTATCTTGACATGTAAATTGGATTTGATCATTTAATTTCATTAAAGCTTTGAGGACAGTTCTCTTAGTCAGTAACATTTCATTTACAATGGGTGATGTGTGAAATATTAGTTAGAAAATGTTTACCTAAACATACCCTATTTTTAATCTCCCCTTTGGCATGATAGAGCACTGTATAATTTTGGTCGGCTAGAGCCCAAGATAGTCTGGCTTTCAAACGCACACGTAATTCACCCTCTTTATCTGTGCGCTCAACACTAAAATTTTGAGGAGGCTTGGGTGTAACTGAAAGACAAACATTAACCTTTTAATTTTCCAGCAGTGACAATAACATGTAACGTCTTGTTAAATTATCAAAATATTTAATACAGCAAACAGGTAATGAGATTACTCAAAATTATCAGGCAGAAGCTGTCATCTTGATCTAACACCAAATTCTTGTAACTAATTCACCAGGAAATGTGTAACACTGAGCTGGATGAGACAATTAACAATCAGATTCTAGGAGTTGAAGGTTTAATGACTGAAATCATTATGGGGATTGTGATATTATTAGCAATACTAAAATTATCCTAAATTAATGAAGAAGCACTTTGAAAAAAATACCTGAACTTATAGAGATATATGGCAGGTAAATTAGACTTTGTGCACTTCCAACAGCGTTTGTGGCCATAACAGAAATATTATAGTCACAGGCATCTAAGAAAGTTTTCAGAATGCACTTGAAATTCATTGTAGTGCTGAGAATGTTTACAGGCTGGCATTCTTTTATGTTGATCAACCTGCAGGCAGTTTTCTGACCTGAGTTGTCACGGGCTAGCCTGGGCCCAATAGTTGAAAAGTGTTCGTTAAAAGGCGTTGGAAATCTCGTTAAAGTTACAGATAGATATGACAAATACTTTCACATCCTTTACTATCTGATTGTTCTGACGACGAGACATGCAGTTGTTAATAGTTTTCCAAGTCCTTTGAGAATTTCCTTTGGATTTAATTGTTATTAAGTTAAGCGCTGCTTTGCACCTGCACCGGAAATAATGATTTGTTAGTAATTTTTAATAAATAATTATTTTTGCGTGTAGAATGATATGTTGCTTGCACTAATCATATCGCCGCATAGGAGTATTTATTTCGCAGCAATCAGATTATCGCTGTTTTGGTATGTATCTCACACTAATTAGGTTGCTGCATTAGGGCATGTATCTCGCACCCATCACATCAGAGCATTTGGATATCTTGCACTAATCACAGAGTTCGGGTATTATTATCTCGTAAATGATGTTATGGAATCAGGGAGCTGTGCACAAAGAATGACGTAAACCAGAAATTTTGGACTCATGTAATAAGTGTAATGATTTGTGGCTTTCGCAAGAGCCTCGTCGATTGAGGTCGAGATTTATCGGGATATGAAAGGTTTGCATTCATCCTTTTGTATCATTTTTAAGTTCAAAGGTGTTTTATTCGCTCCTTTTCTCACAACGCACACGCCGAACAACTTACTTCCGTCACGTACGATGAAAAAAACGCGCAAACATCCCCAATCATTGAACTGCAATTTTTCACGTGTATGAATTGTATTCCTTCAATCAGATTCCATCGCCAACGCGCTCTCTCTATAACGGGGAATAGAAGGCGTTATGTATCGAGACCAAACAATAGCTGCAAAGAAGACAACGTTAAACGTGGCACCGATGCATTTTATTTTTGCGCAGAGGATTTTTAGACAGTAGCTGTGTGAGTTCAGCTAAATTTTTGTTTTCTTTCACGGTGAAGTAATGCGATATTTTCTTTACTTTAAAAGTTATGCTCTTTTTCTGTTACAAAACTGAAAGTGTCCTATCTCAACCTTTTCAGCAAAAATAATAACTCTTGAACGCTACACATGCCTAGTTTATCTTTTCGGTGAGCAGAACATGAATTCAACTCCAACTCAATATTGACCGTTTTTGAAATGTATCTACGCCCTCTCGTGACATTTAAGAATTGACGTAACCCTTATTAACCACGTTATAGAGTAATGGTTGCTAGGTCGATCGAAATGCCCGCCATATTCGAATTAGATGCAGGACGATCCGTTTATTACGCTCACTGCACATGTTTTTCATGTAGTTAATATATCCCTTCATTTGAATAAAATGGTAGTGAATACCAATTGCAAAGAATCATCAGTCCGATTACTTTGTAAGATGATAACGCGTGATGATGTTTAGTGCGTTATCTTCTGTGAAGAGCTAGTGACTCGTGTCGGTAAAGATACATGCCAATTATCGTTTTAAAGAACAAATACAAAAAAAAATACATCGTTTGATGCTACTCTGCGTTACAGATTTAATGAATGTAACCGAAGAAGTTACAACTCACAGACCCAACGTTTCGACACTCCTGTCTAGTGCCTTTGTCAGGGGTGATCTAAACACTGCAACAAGAGGTCCTTTTATATGATCACTAATTAATACTGATTACACTGTCAAAAATTCCTGCGAATTTGCGGATTTCATGTGATAAAACTCTTAACGCTTGTGAAGAATTAGTATATTTCGACGTTGTTTCGCTCTTCACTAAAATTCCAGTTGATCTTGCCGTTAAGGTTGCGGAGACTCAGAGAAGATGCTTCCCTAGGACAAAGAACTTCTTTGCCTGTGGAGGATATTATTTATCTGCTGTACATGTCTTTTTGCCTCAAAACCACGCAATTTGCATACAATGGCACCTACTATCAACAAATTTTTGGTACAGCTATGGGTTCGCCCGTCTCTGCTGTCATTGCTAACATGGTAATGGAAGACGTGGAGCAAAGGGCCTTAGCCACTTCACCGGCTAAACGATATGTTGATGATGTTATCTTTGCGGTATCCGGAAACAAACGGAGCGTCTCCTGACGCATTTGAATTCAGTAAAGCCGTCGATCCAATTCACCCTTAAGCGTGAAAAGGATAGACATTTGCCCTCTCTTGGTTTAAATGTGTCCAGAGGGGTTCAGGGTAACTTATAGACAAGTGTCTACCGTAAACCTACCCACACCGACAAATACCTCGCTTTCGATTCTCACCACCATATTTGCCATAAAAAGTCTGTGGCCAAATTCAGCTTTGTCGGAGCACACATGCCTAACTAACCATACAATTGGGTGGGATAATTCTAAAATTATCACCACTAATCGGCGTTACCACCAGCGCCTTTGTTTGGAGGTTTGGCTTATCAACTCCGACCACGCTCCTTTAAATCGTGACAATGGCGCTTTGCTTCCTGACGCCTATTTACACCTCGTCAGAAAAAAGGCCGCTAATTAGTAAAAGGACCTCTTGTTACAGCGTTTAGATCACCCCTGACAAAGGCACTAGACTATCTGTGAGTTCATGTAATTTTGGTAGTTGAGTTTTCGAATATTAATTAGTTCCTCGTTGAACTTACACCTTCCTCCCCCCCCCCCCATCCTATTCTTCTTCCCCCATCTAATCAGATTTAAGAACAGTAGAATTAAATGTGAATGTAAGTTTTCATAAATTTGCAACTGGAGATATTAGGTTAACCGTATACACATGTTACGGGAAAAGTTGTTGGACAAAAGAGCAAACATTTCAAGTGCGCGCAACAATCTCAAAAGATTATCTGGGTAACGGTAATCGATATAGACAGATAAATCGATTTGAGTAAGCTCGCTCTTGTTTTCGTTTTCAGCAGTTTAGAATTTAGAGTCAGTGTTATACATAAAATGGGTTCATCAAACTTATGATGCCTCTTCCTTAAACTGACAATTTCTTAGAAATCCTGAGGTCAAGTCTATACCTGAAAGATACCCACAATACCTTTCGGGTTATTGCCTGCACTTCCGACACGCTTTTTTCCGACAACCTTTCTCCAAAGAACTTTATTTACTATTAAGTTTTCATAAATATGCAAGTGGAGATATTAGGTTAACCGTATACAGTTATTACGGGAAAGGATGTCAGACAAAAGAGCAAAAATTTGAATTAATTGATTCAATCATTTGAATTATTAATCCTCTCTTTCTCAAATCACTTTGTTTATCTGCAAAACAATTGATTTTGAAATACATTTTTGTAGCAAATATGTCATTAAATGGGTTGCCTAAAAAACCGTTTGTAATTAAACTAAACCGTCACCAGAAGTAACTCAGAAAGTTAAAACGTGAGGTATTTGTTTACAATTGAATTCATTAATGGAAGTTTCATTCATTATATGTCTGAAGCCTCTCTCAAACAATTTGTTCCTTGAAGAACAGTGAACTTCTATACTTCAAATACGCTTTCAGTCAGTCTTTGCAAGTCTGTTCAAGTTGGACATTGGCACCGTAAATTTCACAGCAGTAAACGAAGGAATTCAACGAGAAAACGCTGCATTAAATTCCCCTTTTGGTGAAAGACCAGAGTTACACATGCAACTGTACCAAACAAACGAGCAAACTCCCACAACTTCAAAACGTAGATTTAATTTTAGTTACGATTACTTTCCACTTAAGTTTATTCGCCAAACCAGCGCCGTTGGTGTTGTTGTTTTAAGGCGTGCATGCGCTTTTTTTTTCTTACGCAATCTCTAATTGACACGAGTCTGATTGTGTCAAAGTTTGTTTGGAAGCGTTTTAAACCATCTCTTTCACTACACAACTATAAATATTTCGGTAAAGCCTCTCTTTAATCTGCATTCCCTCAGTCTTTTTCAACTACCATTTACTCGCTCAAAAATTGCTCAGTTTATGGAGGATCCTACCGTAATTATAGCCCTAAATCAGGGTTATTTTTGAAAACATTTCGTTGAGTTTAAGGTCCGTATTGGGAAAAACTATGCATTCTGTCCTAAGCACCAGTGCTCAAAACCTTAGGCACAGTCTTACTCAATGAATAACATATTTATCACTGACTCGTACAAGAAACGCAAAACCGCACACGCGCGCACACACGCACAAAATAAAATTACTTCGGTGTGTTATGTTAAAAAAAGATGCACGCACTCACTGATCTCAGTGAACACGCCTTGTGACTTGTGGCAAGGGCAATTCTAGAGGGATTAAATTATATTTTGAAACATGTTGGTTGGCACTTTATGAGAAGGAAATAAATGAATAAATAAATGAACGAAAAAATGTATACTGATCATAACAACTGGGATAACGATAATGATGGGGACGAGAAAGTATTTTTGACACTATTAATTTCATAACAAACAATGGGCATCAAAACCCTCTACATCCCTGAAGCGAAAATTAAAATTAGGCTAGGTTTTTAAAGTGGAAATTAGGGAGATCAGGGTAATAGCAACGTTATTCTACGACCTTTTTGTTTTGCTTTCCAACTTACGTTTTGAATCACATGTAATTCTAACAGGAAGTGTATGACTAATTATTATTATAATCAGTCACATATTATCTTTTTTTTTTTTTGCAGTTTATGTTAAGGTACATCAATGTTAAAATTGTAATTACACTGCCTTACCTGTTCCTGGCGATTCCACCGAGAAAGGAAGGATGACTGTAGTAGAGAAAATGAGCAAATAAATAGATTGCCATCTCAAGAATAACATTTGAAACAATGAAAAAGTTTACTAGATTTCGAGTTAGACAAGTACAACTGCATTTTATTCGCTACATGCCCTTGAACATGTACCCATGACTTTTATTCTCATCCCTAGAGAGCTGGCGAAGAAATTTTACACAATGCAGAATCTCCGCAATTTATCAACCAGCTGAAAACTTGTTACATGTGGGAAACATTTTTAAGGATACGGTAGACTTTCGTGAATGTCTTTCGGACAAAAATCTTTGAACGGGCTATTCGGAGTACCCGTAGAATTTCGGGGTGATCCATTAAACATTACTAATTAGAGGACTTCATTAGAAGCCAAAGGCAACATTTTTTAATTAAGCTTAAAATTAAAAAGAAAGGGACTGTCTCCATGAGACTGTGGGGAGTTCCATTGCTCAATTTTAATACATAAAAATCGTTTAATTTTTCTGTAAGTGCGAGTCACTTTAACCCCCTCAGCTCATTCATAAAATCAGCTATCGAAATTCATAAATACTAATGGTGTTTTAACTTGCGATGAGAAAGGAAAAAGTACACCAATTCAACCATTTTTATTCCAAACCCCTGATCGAATGTTAAACTTTGTATCTGTCTAACTTAATGCCATTTTAAGCGGACCCTGATGATTAAGTTCGATCCCTTGTCTAAGCACGTCGAACGTTAAGCAGCTATCTGAAGAGTAGACGTTTTACCCTTTGACATCTTGTCATTGTGGCATAAGAAAGATAAAAACTAAGCTATTGTGTTCCTGTTATCCTAAATATGGCTGTCAAAACTGTTGTGCAGACAACCATAACGTATGACCACCGCATGAATGTCTCGCCTATGCTATTTGATCTCTAATTACTTTGCACTATAAGGAATCTGAAAGGCTTCAGGAATCCAATTTATCAGAGATCCTTCTCTGATTATGAACTAAGAGTTTAATGCGGACGTCTTTAGAGTCTGGTTTGTTTTGTTTTAATTAACAAAGATAACTATCCGCCACCTGACATCTTTTCTCTGTTTGGTTTGGCTGAATTTCACGGGACATTCCAAAATCGATATAAATGTTTTGCAAATGGAAAGTCAAGATATTATTAAGGTGGTACTTACCTGGCGCACAACTTTTAAAATGAGTTTTTCACAATTTGATGGATTTAGTTGAACTGATCATACAATTCATTAAGCTCACGAAATTATTATAAGTTGCTGTCAGTAAGCTGTCTTTACACTTTTTCAATCATTTGGCATTGTAAGGAAAGTGATTAATATCGAGAAACTAATAATAATGATAATTATGATGATGCAAAGATCCCAAAGTTTTGCCATAATGATTTAAAAATAGTTTAGAAAGGACATGTGTAGAGTTGGTATGTTTCGTTATTAGAGTTCCGTAGGTTTAAAACGGAAATAAATGTTTCACAAATTGGAAAGTTAGTTTCGACGGTTTCGTAGCTAGAGCAGAACAATGCGGAATAACTAGCGTCGTACTTACCCAGCACCCAACATATTAAAAGGGTTTTGAAAATTTTGCCGGATTCAGCTCCATCTATCATCCACTTCATCACGCCCAAGATATGCAAAGGTTGCTCTTAGGAGCTATCGTTGCACTTAAATGTGATTCACACCGCTTGAGAGTTTTGAATTTGCAGCATACTCATGAAACGCTTTCGTAGGAGTTTGAGTTTAATGCAAATCATGATATGTGATCGCATATTCATGGCGTTAGTCTTCATTTTTATTTTTCTGTCAAAGATGGACCAATAGACATAAAGCAATCAGATGCGGAGCATTGTTCTTCTTAATACAATCGAAAAACCTCATGGCATTAAAACACTTTTTGTAGTTGACGTTTTGTAAAGAAGTAGCTAAAAATAATTGATGTTCAGAATGATAATTTCTTTTTGAACTCTGTTAAATGAAAGTTGTCTAAACAAACTTCTGTTTTATCAACTGGCAGCTAAAGTTAGTATGCCATCTGTTCGTATGCATACAATAATGGAAAAGATTATTATTCATTCATCTCGCCGATGACATGCTGCACGTTTCAGTTTGTGGGCATAATTACTTCGCATGCCTTTAACTTTGATGGACTAACTCGCTCATGGGTTAATTAACATATATCATCATTTTAATTCATTATATTAATAGCGCAGCAAACTTAGAGTCAAAGGATTTCTTCTCGGTTTTTTTTTTTGATTGAAAACCATCGGAGGCTAACGGCCATAGTTTATTGTACAGCCTCAAAAACAACTCTTCCCTGCAAAAGCTTCATGTAGACCATCACTTTGGTGTCCAAATGTTTCAATTCCAACATTTTAGAAGGAGCGGTGGGGTCTAAAGGTCTGAGTGCGAGACGTTCCTGGGTCACTGTGATGTGCTTCGTGGGCGAGACATTCTGCTCTCACAGTATCTCTCCACGCTCATGGAATAATTGATTATTTATTCTTGAATAAAAATATTCCCTGTTCTTAGCTGCAATATTTAGTCAATCGAAGCTTGAAGCGTTTTGACCTATCGCGTTTTAGCAGTGTAGAGAGTATACAAGTACTTGTATATTCTAGAATAATTCTTTTTTTTTATTTCTTCCGCCTAAATCGTGCGCTTCGTCATCCATGTTTATTTATAAATGTGTATGACGCAACCTAGACTGTTTTAAACTGTTAGGCACATCTACATAATCGACTTTTTCTCTGGTTCGTTGAAATTCCTCTTCAATGCTACGTCTCCGCTGTAGTGATATTTGAAGACCAAATCCATGGCAATATTCCGCATTTCTATCGCTAAGCTTTTTCCTTTAATTTGTATACTCTGTATAAAAGTTCTTTAATTATTGTTTAATGATATGTGCCGAATAGTTTTTGATCTCCTGGTTTATGCCATTTCCGGCTAACATTGCCCCAATTTAATTCCAAATTAATCGATGTATTTACGATTTAAAACGATACTCCTTATTAAAGGGATGCAGGAAAAAAGGTAAATGTAATTAGCCATTAGGGGCTTTTTTTGTTTTTTTTTTTAATTAGTCATCCATTTATTCATTAAGCAACAATTCTGAACCTCAACTTTAGCTGCTAAGACTATTAGTATTATTTTTACTGTACAATTTAACTGACAGGAAGAGCATTATTTTCCAACAAATCCAACTACTTCATTAAACAACTTGTAATATTCTTATTAAGGGGCAAGTTTTAAAGGAAGTAGAGTAATTATCCTTAAATAAACTTATTGAGGCCCACTACAGATTATATCTTAGCTTACCAGTGACACAATTTCACAGTTGTCAACAAAGTTCCTCAAAATTAACAATCTCTTACAGCAGCTTTCTTTCGGTATAACTTTCCGAAAAGTCAATCCATCCTTACAACAATAAGTACTGCTTCTGCACGACTGAGTCCTTATATACAAAGTATTCCAGAAACTTCTGGAAGCTTACAACACAACTATTTTGGTAGCGTTACACCATGGCTACGTAACCTAATAAAATGCTTTAGAAAGTTCCTTGTCAGCATTCTAGAAATTTCTAGAAACTTATAGAAATACCCATAACTATTGTTAGTAGTAGTAACAGTGTTTGATGAGATGTTTGAAACTCAGTAAGTGAAAAGTCGAACATCACACAATCATGCAGTAGGCACAGAAAGCTAGCGCATAAGAATCAAAGATAAATACTTTCAATTAAAGCTGCGTGTTAGCGCGCTTTTTAAAGAAAGAAGAGTCTTGATTTCCTGGCATAAATTCCCGCCTCGTCTAGCAGACTGTGGTCTTGTTTGAAGGGAAGTCATCAACATACTGAGCCATTAAAATTTAAATTGGGTGAACCACGCCAAGTGAAGCCTCATGTTAAAAATATAAACTCAAAATCTTCTACTCTTCCTGCTCCATTCATATTTTTCAAGGTTTTTTTATTAGTTATTTTTGGGCGAAAACATATCTTGGCATATCAATGTGAAATAGAAAGAAAAAATCAACAAGGAGAGGGAAGAATGACTTTTTTTCGTATCATGTAGTAAAAGGTGAAGAATTTATGAAGCTATCTTACGCCTCTGAAGACATTGCCTCGAGAGGTTTTTCTCGCAATTGAAGGTGATCATTAACTTAAAATTGGTCAGCAACCTTGCAAATACCAACAACGTCCACAGTTTTTGGCGAGTAAGTGGCATAAGGGAAATGGTAAATATTGTGGGGGGTCATATCATAAATATTTAATTTGCTTTTTTAAAGAGCACAGATAAAAGTCTGTGGCAGCAATAAGTCCAGGTATACCAATCACAATCACCAACACTAATCATAAACTCACAACTTCAATGAAAGACACAAAGGGGATGAATATCCAGATCAGGTTGTTAGTTGAGGAAAGCCAGCAACTAAACTCGAAGAGGTGAGGGACATGAAAGAAACACAAATTGTCAGCAAATGAAATGATACCTGTCTCAAAATGTACACAAAAACAAAACAAAGAGTTGAATGCAACATATTAAAAGGAGAAGAGCAAGAAGAAACCCTTGAATTTTTTTCTTACTATTTATCACTCGTATAGCTCTGTAACCCTTCTTTTCCAGCAGGGAATCCGAGTGAAATGGCCACCATGATCACTGGAAGACCTACCCATAAGAAAGGAAGGAAATCCAAACACTTTACTGCATGACAACACCATATTTGGTGATCCGAAAGCATGGTTATAGTTACCACGAAATGACGTGATACATGTAAATCTTAGTGTTGATGTTGCAAACTTTCGCAACGGAGAAGTAGAGAGAAATTCCCTTGATCAGCATCTAACAGAAAGCGGCCATCAAGAAATACTGCATCAGAGCTGCTTTTGTAACACAGGCAGCCTGTGAAGTGAAAGGTTTTTTTATATTCTCATCTTGCTCCTTCGACAAGATATTCACGGTGCAAAGAGTTAATTCATTCCATGGATAGAAAGGGAGGACACTAACTTTGCTTTCTGTGGCGTTTATCCCGGCGAGGATGATGATCTGTCCAGCTTCAAGGGACATAGAAACACTCAATCGAGTTTGAGAGAGAGGTTGACGAACATCTCTGATAAAATAATTGTAAAAACAAAAAAAATAAATTATATAAAAGCAACAACAACACACTCAGACCTGAAAAAAAGTAAATTAACAAAGTGCCCAAATTATATTGGGGGGAAAGGTGATGTTTGACGATTTTCCGCTTAGTTTTTCCTCCATTGTGGTCTTAGTTGCGAGAACATTTCAATCTGACTTCCCCTCTCTAAAAAAGACAACAGGAAAGTGTCAATCTGGACAAAAATATCTGAGAAAGTTCATTCTTTCTCCTCCGTACTTAATTGAATTTGAGAAGGAATAAATACCATACAATAATATATTGTAATTTTTTACTTTTTGCTGAAGCCACTCCAAAACATACAGCGCTTCTTTGCTGTCAAGACCTAAAAATATATTTTATCTTGTCAGAATAAATCAAAACAAAGTATGGCAACTAATTTTAATGTTACTTTTAGGTTTTTAAACTTTAAGATGACATTGTCTCGCAATTTCTCCGGCTTGGGGAATTAACAATAAAAAGTTATCAAAAAACAACAAAAGAACAAACAAAATTTAAATTTTTATCAGGCTCTGAGGTATGTGACATTAGAAGGAAGGCGAATGATTAAATAAAATAAAATATCTTAACTAAGAAAGCGCATTAATAGCAGGCTTTATTTCAATAGAGAAATTTCGATCGGAGAAACTAAGGTAGTTAAATGTTGTAAAGTTACCAAAATAGTTACGAACCATTTTCCTAAAAATTTGAAGAAGCGATATCGATTCTCGCTTGCTATCGTTGTTCCTCAAAGTGGAAGTTACTAGCGTCCTTGCGATAGGCTTTTTGAGTGGCCAAAACTGTCGGAAAAAAATATGACAAATGGAGACACCTACGGCTAAATTTACAATAGCACGTGTAGAGAAACATGCGTTTTGCGATGTACACAAATATTTCATAATGTTATTGGATGGGCGAGTATTGTTCGTATCTTATTTGCCCTTCAAAGACTATGAGTCTAGTATGCGACGATTTCATCCCATTTTAAAACGTTTATTCAGTGTAAAACTTATGAAACAGTGAGTTATACTAGGCGGATTAAAATTTTGAAAACTCAATTCGTTCTCGAACCGTTTCCTTAGAGATCTAGAACTATAGAGTTCATGAGGGAGTTTTTACGAGTGCTGTTGAAAAGCTTGCATTTACATGCATCGCAGATGTAGGCCAATTTTGAGCTCAGTTGATAGTATGAAGTAAGCGGAAAGTATTTGTCAGATTTGACAATTTCAGTTAGTAAAGTGTTACTCACCAATCTGTTATTTAAGAAAAGTTTCAATAAACAAAGCGAGAAGAAAGGTTTCACAATTTGAAGGATTCCGATTCTCTTTTGTTGATTGTTCAAGAATACCTTGAATTTTTTTTACGCCGCAAAAAATCAAAGTATTAGACAAATTAAAAAAAAAAGATGAATCGATGACATTCAACAATAACGTTTCTATAACTGAGTTCTTACACATCTAGTTATAGGAAATAAAATAAGTCGGTCAGTCAGCAAGTTACTAAGTAAAAAAGGAATAGACTTTGAAACTAAACGAGATTGAAGGCCGCAACCTCACCCAATTTTGGGAAAACGATCCATGCTGAAGGCCTCATTCCACTCAGGTGTCGCTTTCCACAATTTAGAACAAATTTCTCGACGGCCTCTGCCACCTCAAAGATGATTTTTGTAGTGTTTTACCGTCTTTTGTGACGTTCTTAATTTTTATGGTGAAATCTTTAAACAAAGTTACAGCCTCCCTCAATTAGTTAATCAATTACATAAAATACTTCCAGGTCATTAACTAGTCAGTCTCATATATACAATTCATATTGAAAATTCGAAAAAAGTCTAGCAGGAGGCTTCCGATGGTGTCCAGGGTATTCATTGGCCAAAGAACTCTTTTTAAAGGAGCCTGGATTATTTTTTAAGCCTCGGCATTTCCAACTTATATGGCTTAATGGTGGTTTATCATTAAAGGTCAGATATTTACTTTTTGTAATTTAAAAACATATATCACAGTTTAAAAGCCTTTAAGTTATGAAAATTACACACCTGTATGGAAGTTCTTCTGATAATATTTATTTCGCCAAATTTTGAAACATACTCCTTCGCCTGGAATAAAAATTAATGTCTGTCACATTTGTAAACAGAGAAGATCCTGAAAAGCGACATGCATAAAAACGGTAAATGTCTATTTAAAAAACATACCAGCTGCTGAACTGGTGATGACGATGGCGAGGTTGAAAGTGATGAATCTTAAAGAAAATGTTCATCAAGACGACATCATAAAAAAAAAATGCCTTGGTATTGCAATTTAAGGACAGAA